>NC_090175.1:7818208-7860708 GCF_024679245.1 Pseudorasbora parva | reverse complement strand
GTCTATACAGGCAAACTTATGCCATAAGGAAGACGCCACCAAATTATTAATGATTAAAATGCGTCCTCTGTATGACAATTTTGGAGTCAAATACTTCCATTTGTCCAGGCGTCCTTTGACTCAATTAAACCTTCCCAATGTTTATGTACTATTGTGTCATTACCTAAATAAACTAAATAAATTTTTATATAAAAATAACTTTTACACTTTTACAACTTCCTATAAGTAAAGCTTCGCTTTTACTCCAATTAATATTAGCAGAAGATAGAGCTTTAAATTTGACAAGCAATTCAGATAAAGCATTTACATCACTTTGCTTACTAATCAGAACTATGATGTCATCAGCGTATGCTGATAATAAAATGCTACCATTACAATTTGGCAAAGATATGCCATGAAGCTTAATTCTTACTTGCTGTAATAAAGGCTCTGGCCAACGAATAGAGCATACCTGAAAGCGAACAGTCCTGCCTAATACCTCTACAAGCCCCAAAAGGAGCAAATAACCCACCGTTGACCTTGAGAATACTCTGAACGTTAGAGAACTTTCTCCTGATCTATAAAACTTTGACAAAAAACAAAAGCCCCCAAATCTCTCCATAAATACACATGCTCAACACGGTCAAAAGCTTTCTCTTGATCCAATGATATTAAACCACAATCCAAATTTAACACCTTAGAGACATCAAGAAGATCTCGAATCAATGAAACATTATCAAAGATTGACCTGCCGGGGACACCGTATGTTTGGTCAGGATGTATGACCTGGTCCATAACTTCTGCCAATCGGTTAGCTCAAACTTTAGAGCAGTTTGTAGTCACTGCACAGCAAGGAGACTGGCCGCCAACACGATGTCCGTCAGATCACCCTTCTTGGGTAGGAGAGTCAAGACTGCTCTGTGGCAACTCAACGGCAGTAGCCCTCCAGCTAAACTGTCATTCAGTACCTCTAGCAAGTCTTCTCCAATCTCTGACCAAAATGACCAAAAGTCTACTGGCAGACTGTAAATCCCTGGTGCTTTTCCCAGCTTGTTACGTGAAGATGTAAACGGGATGATGACGCAACATTTATGTAAGATGTGACTGTGGAGGTGTAGACAGGAAAAACAACCACAAACAAAACGTAGTGAAGCTTACATAGTTTATTAAATCAAATGTAATATGTTCAAAAGAACGTGAAACACAAATAATAAACAAGAGAATCACCCAAATCAATGAAATAATCAAAACAAAACCCCCACTACTACTAACCCAAACCTCTAAACTACCTAACAAAGAAAAATTTAGAAAAAAACAGAGATCTTCAGCGTATACGACGCTTTAAATAAACTACGCTGAATATCAAAACCAAAATACAGTTGAGGGCGAATTCTCCCTTTAACTAACTAACACAACACAAAAACTACCTATCTAAATAAGACAACACAAACTCAAATCAATAACTGAAGACAATCAAAGACTTAATACCTGGCCGAGTAAAACACAGCGTTTGTCTCTCAACATCAGCAATCAACTCTAGCGTATGTACATATTCTCTCAGACAGGACTAGTATAAGAATTATTCCAGAAAAAAGATGTTAACTCAGAACCAAGTAGTCAAGTGTCTAACAAATAATCAGGGTACTTTACAAGACAACGGAAGGTGCCGAAAAATGAGCGAGATCTTGCGCTGATTAGCCCACACTGCCCATTCATGAAAACTGAGGCCTTTTAACATGCCAGCACGTCAGCGGATTGGTCGAACGTCACTCATTGCGTCTTAAATGATGCCATACTGAACAGCCGAGTTTCCCAATGGTCCCAAGAATAACTAATAAAACAGAAGAGAAACAAACCAAAACAATACAAAACACTGAATGTAACACAGCTCCATACCTTGGAGGGCTTTATATAGCTCCTCCATGGTCAAGGCACCTGATGCATTAACCTCCTCTGCCACTTGAGGAAGATTATCAAAGAAGTCACTGTCATTCCTATAATCTGAAACAAGTTAATTTGATATAAAGACTCATAAAAAGTGACTGCTTGCTTTCGAATGACTTTGGGATCAGTCAATAATGCTCCAGATTCGGAACGTAGAGCATAAATGACCCTTGTAATACAGTTCGTAGATGGGAAGGAAGGAGGCGGGAACCGGCGAACGTTTCAAACACATTTATTCAAAATAAATAAACAAAATGAAAGTAAAACCGCGGACAGCCCCTCATGGACGACTGCCCGCAAACACACACCAAAATAAAACGTGGGCAGCCCCTCACGGACGACTGCCCACAAACACATAAACAAAACTAAACATAAACTCCAGGCCTGGTCCTCTCTCGTCTTCCGCTGTCCTTGCTCCTCCTTATATGCTCCCGTCACATGGCCGCGAGACGAGACCGGTGTGCCACGCAGCTGGCACTCGTGAACGTTAATCACCGACCCGCTCTCGCGGTCCCTCGCCCCGCTGCCTGCCACACCACAACCCTGTTCTGTCCCCTTTTCTTCTCCAAACTAAAAAAAAAACCTTGATGGTGCATCCATCTCATTTACATTTAGAAACCGTGACCTGACCAAAGCACCCTGCGCTTTAACCCCTAACAGATCAGATAACTGAGTCTTCTTATTTTTTATGAGACCCTCCACATCACTTTGATTTCCATGCAAGTGAGCTAATTCTTGCAGTTTTAAAATATCAGTCTCTAAGGTGTTCAACATCATGGTTACTTCTCTAGTGACATTCTGAGAATATTGCTGACAAAACTGTTTTAACTGGGCTTTCCCAAAATCCCACCATTGCTGCAGTATTCTAAATGAATTCTTTGGAGTTTTAAAAACATCCCAAAAATGTTTTAAGCTTTCTTTAAACCACAAATCACTCAACAAATTGGTGTTAAAGTGCCAATATGCACTTTTTGGCTTTACAGAGTTTAAAAAAACTCTGCAATGAACCATACTGTGATCTGAGAGACATGATGGAGTAATAAAACAACTTTCAACAATGCTACAGTGATGTTTAAAAACATAAAACCTGCCCAATCTTGCTGAAGAAATCCTGCCATCACGAACATGAGTCCACGTGTATTGTCTTTGTTTTCCACCAAGCTGTCTCCAAACATCAATTAAATCATGCGTCTTTAATAACTGAACAAGACGTTGTCTTGAAGGTAAATGGGGTTCAACGTGATTTCTGTCCAAGTTGGACTCTGTGCAGTTAAAATCACAACCCAAAACTAAATACTCATCAACAGCAATGTTTTGTAACACAGAACACAAAGTATTTAAAAATAAAATCCTTTCCACAACTGAAGTTTGTATGTACACACAAATGAAAACAAAAACCACATTTTCAAAAGAGGCTCTTACTTTCAAAAGTCTACCTTTGATAACCTCTTCAACCTGATAAGAGTGTGGACTAAAACCCTTAGAAAAAAGAATAGCATCTCCGGCACTAATTGAAGTTTTATGACTTAAAACAGCAGTCCCATTCCATTCTACTGCCCAATCCGCAGCATTATTCAGATCAGTATGCGTCTCTTGTAACAGAGTGACATCAATTCTTTTCTGATGAATCACTTCAAATAATTCAGCTCTTTTGTGCATATCTCTAGCACCATTCAGATTTAGAGTAGCAACATTAACATGACACATACTTAAGGTAAAGAAATATAAAATTAACAAATCAAAAACTCTGCCCACATTCTGTTACAATAAGTAGAATGAGATTTTCTCACTGTCACCCTTACTAAGCTCAGAGTTGAGTTTCCTCACAATTTTTTTCAGCCGATAGACCTCTTTATTCATAAAGGAGCCCTCCATCATGAAGCACCTAGTTTTCTCAACAAACTGCTTCACGTCAGGAAAGTATTCATTGAAGCACACTCCTCTCTTATTTTTTGTAGCTCTTAGGAACAGTTTAATATCATCAACCTCATAATGACGTCCAGAAAAATCACTCTGAGAAAGACTAACACTTGAATCAGACGATTCACTGTCACTTTCCATTTCATCCTGATCACTTAACTCATTTTTATCTACTTTCTTTGCATATCTAGCAATTAGATCCATAATTCTTCCTCTTTAACGGGACTTTGAAATCGGTATGCCCTGTTTCCATTCGAGTGTCATCATATATGTTTCTCACAGTAGCTTGCAGGCCATTATTGAAATCATCATTGAGATTCTGACAGCGACGCCCGCACCAGCTGACTCGTTGTTTGAATTTTTTGCGGGACACGCACGGATTAAATGACCAGACTGGCCACAGTTAAAACATTTCATTTTGTCAGTCGTTACGTAAATAATGTAATCATAATCATCAGCCCGAAAATGCAGAGACACATCTACATCATCCTCGTCATTCATAATCATGTAAACGAAACAACATGTTTTAGTAAATGCGATTCACTGCGGAAAGGGATCTTTTTAATGGGCGATACCAGTTTACCATAACAAGACAAAGCTTTAGCTAATATCTCATTACTTAAGAAAGGTGGTACATTGGATAACGTGACTTTCTTTGAAGGTGTAGAAAGTGGTTAGCCTGACAAGCCAGACCCACATCCAGATGTTTGGTCTGGAAACTCACCATTGACAGCTCAATCTGAGGGGCGGATAAACGGTTGTCTTTCAAACTCCCTCTGCACGCGATAGGATAGCGCTACAACCAACCAGAGCAACGAAGGTGAAGCAGAGCTTGTTGATAGATTAAACATTCGCCGTATCCGGTCGGCTAAACTCTGAACACATCTTCCCTTTTTAAGAATGACTTCAGTGCCGTTCTTTTCTCAGAGAAAAGCTTAACTCCAAGTCTTCCAGAGTCGCGGTCAAAAATGATTCGAAAGACCGCCGCCGTTCGCCAGTTTCTGTGTTTACTAGAAGCACACAAACACAACTCGGCCGTCGTCATTATGGCCCCGCCCACCGACTCTATACACGATGTGATTGGCCCGGCAAGAGTTAGGCGAATACAGCTCAGAAGGGTATTGAGAGTTGCTAGACGACACTTGCAGCAGATTAAATTTGCTGCCGCTAGGGTGCGTCTAGATTTCTAGGCTAGAAAGTGGTAACACAGGGGTTAATAAATCATCAACAACTATCCCCGTTTCAACTAGTTCTTTGGCCTTTTCAACAGTGTTCAGAAAAACAACAGTAGTGTTATTACATATCGTGCTTTACACACACGATACTCCTCCCAACTGGACTGCCTTTTTTCCGGCTACTGCTGAGTTCCCACGGGACTTCAGCACGAGACACAGCTAGCCGCCTAAAACACTGTTTAATGTTAGATGAATTTAAACAATGGCTAAGTGGCTAAACGCATCTCGTTGTCATGTAAGGGACCTGTTCATGTTGAACAGACATTTTTATTGCATTTTGTGTCTGTTAAGAGGCACAAAGACACCCTTTACGTTTATGCCCCAAAGCTGTCGTTTTAGCTGAGGAGGGGCTCTGGGCATTAACTCTAATAGCTCCGTGTTGCAAGCACCAATCCGGTTCATTTTTTTCCTATAGACTGTACTCACAAAGATATAACGATCAAGATAAATGTAAAAATTCGCCCGAGTTGTCCTTTAAGTACTGTGCACTTACATCAAAAAATAAGTACTTACTTTGTTCAAACTGTATTGCAAAGAACTTTTGCTGATATTGAGGTGGGATACGGGTAGAGTTAGGGACAGGTGTGGTGATTATGGGTACACTGTAAAAAATTGTGCTGTAAAATAACGGTAATCTACTGGCAGCTGTGGTTGCCAGCAATGTACTGTTAATTTACAGCCCTCTACTGTTTATATACAGCCCTCTTTTTTATAGTATGTTACTCGAATAATACCATGAAAGGTAACTTTTCATTTGGAAATCCGATTGCTTCAAACAGTTCTCATTTTACAACTAGTATTTATACTGTACACTTGTTTAATTTGAGTCGTTTCACACATAGTGTAGTAGAATGAATGTGAAAGAATGAAGAAACATGACTTTAACTTTGAAACATGACTGTAAAGTTAGGGTCAGGTGTGGTGGTGTTGGTCAGTTTAAGGGTAAAGTTAGAGACAGGTGTGGTGGTGTGGGTCAGTTTAAGGGTAAGTTAGGGACAGGTGTGGTGGTGTGGGTCAGTTTAAGGGTAGAGATAGGGACAGGTGTGGTGGTGTGGGTCAGTTTAAGGGTAGAGATAGGGACATGTGTGGTGGTGTGGGTCAGTTTAAGGGTAGAGATAGGGACAGGTGTGGTGGTGTTGGTCAGTTTAAGGGTAGAGATAGGGACAGGTGTGGTGGTGTTGGTCAGTTTAAGGGTAAAGTTAGGGACAGGTGTGGTGGTGTGGGCCAGTTTAAGGGTAAAGTTAGAGACAGGTGTGGTGGTGTGGGTCAGTTTAAGGGTAGAGTTAGGGACAGGTGTGGTGGTGTGGGTCAGTTTAAGGGTAGAGTTAGGGACAGGTGTGGTGGTGTGGGCCAGTTTAAGGGTAAAGTTAGGGTCAGGTGTGGTGGTGTGGGCCAGTTTAAGGGTAAAGTTAGGGTCAGGTGTGGTGGTGTGGGTCAGTTTAAGGGTAAAGTTAGAGACAGGTGTGGTGGTGTGGGTCAGTTTAAGGGTAGAGTTAGGGACAGGTGTGGTGGTGTGGGTCAGTTTAAGGGTAGAGTTAGGCACAGGTGTGGTGGTGTGGGTCAGTTTAAGGGTAAAGTTAGGGTCAGGTGTGGTGGTGTGGGTCAGTTTAAGGGTAGAGTTAGGGTCAGGTGTGGTGGTGTGGGTCAGTTTAAGGGTAGTGTAAGGGACAGGTGTGGTGGTGTGTCTCAGTTTAGAGTTAGGGACAGGTGTGGTGGTGTGGGTCCGTTTAAGGGTAGAGTTAGGGACAGGTGTGGTGGTGTGGGTCAGTTTAAGGGTAAAGTTAGGGACAGGTGTGTTGGTGTCGGTCAGTTTAAGGGTAAAGTTAGGGTCAGGTGTGGTGGTGTGGGTCAGTTTAAGGGTAGAGTTAGGGTCAGGTGTGGTGGTGTGGGTCAGTTTAAGGGTAGAGTTAGGGACAGGTGTGGTGGTGTGGGTCAGTTTAAGGGTAGAGTTAGGGTCAGGTGTGGTGGTGTGGGTCCGTTTAAGGGTAGAGTTAGGATCAGGTGTGGTGGTGTGGGTCAGTTTAAGGGTAGAGTTAGGGTCAGGTGTGGTGGTGTGGGTCAGTTTAAGGGTAGAGTTAGGGACAGGTGTGGTGGTGTGTGTCAGTTTAAGGGTAGAGTTAGGGACAGGTGTGGTGGTGTGGGTCAGTTTAAGGGTAAAGTTAGGGAGAGGTGTGGTGGTGTGGGTCAGTTTAAGGGTAGAGTTAGGGTCAGGTGTGGTGGTGTGGGTCAGTTTAAGTGTAAAGTTAGGGACAGGTGTGGTGGTGTGGGTAAGTTTAAGGGTAGAGTTAGGGACAGGTGTGGTGGTGTGGGTCAGTTTAAGGGTAGAGTTAGGGACAGGTGTGGTGGTGTGGGTCAGTTTAAGGGTAGGGTTAGGGACAGGTGTGGTGGTGTGGGTCAGTTTAAGGGTAGAGTTAGGGACAGGTGAGGTGGTGTGGGCCAGTTTAAGGGTAGAGTTAGGGACAGGTGTGGTGGTGTGGGTCAGTTTAAGGGTAGAGTTAGGGACAGGTGTGGTGGTGTGGGTCAGTTTAAGGGTAGGGTTAGGGACAGGTGTGGTGGTGTGGGTCAGTTTAAGGGTAAAGTTAGGGAAAGGTGTGGTGGTGTGGGTCAGTTTAAGGGTAAAGTTAGGGACAGGTGTGGTGGTGTGGGTCAGTTTAAGGGTAAAGTTAGGGACAGGTGTGGTGGTGTGGGTAAGTTCAAGGGTAGAGTTAGGGACAGGTGTGGTGGTGTGGGTCAGTTTAAGGGTAGAGTTAGGGACAGGTGTGGTGGTGTGGGTCAGTTTAAGGGTAAAGTTAGGGATAGGTGTAGTGGTGTGGGTCAGTTTAAGGGTAAAGTTAGGGACAGGTTTGGTGGTGTGGGTCACTTTAAGGGTAAAGTTAGGGACAGGTGTAGTGGTGTGGGTCAGTTTAAGGGTAAAGTTAGGGACAGGTGTGGTGGTGTGGGTAAGTTTAAGGGTAGAGTTAGGGACTGGTGTGGTGGTGTGGGTAAGTTTAAGGGTAGAGTTAGGGACAGGTGTGGTGGTGTGGGTGAGTTTAAGGGTAAAGTTAGGGACAGGTGTGGTGGTGTGGGTCAGTTTAAGGGTAGAGTTAGGGTCAGGTGTGGTGGTGTGGGTCAGTTTAAGGGTAGAGTTAGGGTCAGGTGTGGTGGTGTGGGTCAGTTTAAGGGTAAAGTTAGGTACAGGTGTGGTGGTGTGGGTCAGTTTAAGGGTAAAGTTAGGGACAGGTGTGGTGGTGTGGGTCAGTTTAAGGGTAAAGTTAGGTACAGGTGTGGTGGTGTGGGTCAGTTTAAGGGTAGAGTTAGGGACAGGTGTGGTGGTGTGGGTCAGTTTAAGGGTAGAGTTAGGGTCAGGTGTGGTGGTGTGGGTCAGTTTAAGGGTAAAGTTAGGGACAGGTGTGGTGGTGTGGGTCAGTTTAAGGGTAAAGTTAGGGTCAGGTGTGGTGGTGTGGGTCAGTTTAAGGGTAGATTTAGGGACAGGTGTGGTGGTGTGGGTCAGTTTAAGGGTAAAGTTAGGGACAGGTGTGGTGGTGTGGGTCAGTTTAAGGGTAGAGTTAGGGACAGGTGTGGTGGTGTGGGTCAGTTTAAGGGTAGAGTTAGGGTCAGGTGTGGTGGTGTGGGTCAGTTTAAGGGTAGAGTTAGGGTCAGGTGTGGTGGTGTGGGTCAGTTTAAGGGTAGAGTTAGGGACAGGTGTGGTGGTGTGGGTAAGTTTAAGGGTAGAGTTAGGGACAGGTGTGGTGGTGTGGGTCAGTTTAAGGGTAAAGTTAGGGACAGGTGTGGTGGTGTGGGTAAGTTTAAGGGTAGAGTTAGGGACAGGTGTGGTGGTGTGGGTCAGTTTAAGGGTAAAGTTAGGGACAGGTGTGGTGGTGTGGGTCAGTTTAAGGGTAAAGTTAGGGACAGGTGTGGTGGTGTGGGTAAGTTTAAGGGTAAAGTTAGGGACAGGTGTGGTGGTGTGGGTCAGTTTAAGGGTAGAGTTAGGGTCAGGTGTGGTGGTGTGGGTCAGTTTAAGGGTAAAGTTAGGGACAGGTGTAGTGGTGTGGGTCAGTTTAAGGGTAAAGTTAGGGACAGGTGTGGTGGTGTGGGTAAGTTTAAGGGTAAAGTTAGGGACAGGTGTGGTGGTGTGGGTAAGTTTAAGGGTAAAGTTAGGGTACCCATTACAAGAAACATTCTGCGTTTTTACATTTTCAAAAAAACAATTTAGTATGTTTATAAATACATTTACATTGTGGACACACACACACACACACACACACACACACACACACACACACACACACACACACACACACACACACACACACACACACACACACACACACACACACACACACACACACACACACACACACACACACACACACACACATATAATGGTTAGTTTCAGTGTAGACAAACACGCAAATAGCTCAAAATACAATTTTAGAAAGTGGCGTGTAACTAACTAACGAATGTTGAACATATTAATCCGGATGTTGACAGCTAGCAGTTCAGCAGCAGAGGCGAAGAAGAAGAAGGGGGCGTTCAGTCTGTGAAAACAGTAATCCCCACCAGCACGATAAGTTTGATGATGTTGGCATTAACAGAGACAGTTGAGTAATCTTCCTGCAGTTATGGATGCTGCACTACAGATAATGTGAAGTTCAGGCAGTTACAGAAAACAGTAAAGATTTAAAGATATTGACAATAAGAATCCATATCAGTATCAGTTAAACACAAGAACTGTTAACGATTAGTTGGTGTCGTGTGTATCTGTTGTAGTTTATCCACGTGTGTGTTTTTGGGTGTATGTTTTTAGTTTTATATTTTACTTTTTTGTTCATGCATTTCTTGAATGATGGTTTTTAATTTTTAGTAATTCAAAGTCTCTCTCTCTCTCTCTCTCTCTCTCTCTCTCTCTCTCTCTCTCTCTCTCTCTCTCTCTCTCTCTCTCTCTCTCTCTCTCAATGCAAAGAAGGATTGAGTGTGGTTTTGGATTCCTTTCACTTTTTTGCTTAATAAGAGTTTGTGTAAAACAGCTTAAGAACAAACTCAAATTTACCTCAGAAATGACACTCAATGCTCATAAACTCATTAGTCAGATAGAAAAATAACTATAAAAGAGGCATTTTATACGCACTTACATAATTCTTATACTTTTACCTAACCTGACATCTACATAAAGAAAGGAGCTAAACATGAGATTCAACACTGCCTATATAACTGTACGTGAAGAGCTGCATTTCACCAAATGTATCCTCTCAGATGTTAATAATGAAGAAATAAAGAATAGGTGTGAGCAAAACAAATGGTTTATAGGACGTGTTAAGAGGAGGCCAAACTAAACTCAGTGGCCAAGAGATGAAAATACAATACAATTAAAATTAAAAGGAGGGCAGATTTGACAACACATGACAAAATTAAAACACACTTATTATTTTGTGGCACTTAACACTATTGGCTCTTTATTTTTCCCCTAGAGGAGCCGATGCTCCTTAATCAGTGTTTTAGTCTGGAGCCCTGATCAGTTCAGATAAAGATTTGAACCTTTTTTTATCAATATTTTGATTCATACTTAGATAGTCTTCAGCAGTTTAATAATGATGATGGAAGGTTATGGCATAAATAAAATAATTATTTTCCTGTTTTCTATATATTTCCTGTAGATCCTCCAAAGAGCGTCTCAGTGTCTGTCAGTCCGTCTGTAATAGTGGAGGGAGATTCAGTGACTCTGAGCTGCAGCAGTGACTCAAACCCTCCTGCTGTGAACTTCAGCTGGTTTAAAGGAGGATCACTTCTGGGATCTGGCGACACCTACAGGATCACTAATATTGAGTCTGAGGCCAGTGGAAAATATAAATGCTCTGCTAGAAACAAACACGGATCTCAGATCTCTGCTCCTGTGAACGTGAATGTCATGTGTGAGTCTGCCTTTACTTTTGAGCAGTTCTGGGTGATAACTGTTTAATCATTGGTCTTATTGAATGACATTTTTATATATTTTTTTATTTTCCTGTAGATCCTCCAAAGAGCGTCTCAGTGTCCGTCAGTCCGTCTGTAATAGTGGAGGGAGATTCAGTGACTCTGAGCTGCAGCAGTGACTCAAACCCTCCTGCTGTGAACTTCAGCTGGATTAAAGGAGAACTGATTGTAGGATCTGGAGGAGTCTACAGCATCTCCAAGATCAGCTCTGATGGGAGTGGAGAATACAAGTGCAGATCCAGAAATAAATATGGAGAGAAAGACTCTGATGCTGTGAAGATTAATGTCATGTGTGAGTGAATAACCGAGTCAGTAAATCGTCTGGTTATAGTGAGTTATCCAATAATGATATTTTTGTCTCTTTCAGACGCACCAAGAGATGTTGTGGTGACCCTTAATTCCTCTGGTGTAATAGTGGAGGGAGATTCAGTGACTCTGAGCTGCAGCAGTGACTCAAACCCTCCTGCTGTGAACTTCAGCTGGTTTAAGGAGGATCAAACCTCAGCTGTTGGATCTGGACAGAGTTTCAGCATCTCCAGCTTTAACTCCAGTTTCAGTGGACGCTTCTACTGTGAGGCTCAGAATAAATATGGCTCTCAGAGATCAGCGTCTGTTTCACTCTCTGTTAAAGGTATTTCCTATAAACACACTCCTTCAGTTCAGTCCGTCTCTCATGTGAAATGATCTTCATGATCATCTTTTTTCAGGAGTTCAGAGAGCAGTTCTGCACACAGTTTATGGGCTCGTGGCGGGATTGATCTTCATCATCATCGTCATCATTATCATCATCGTGTTCATAAAGTGAGTGAAGTTTGTCTACACACTAAACAAAAATTCAATCGCACATCTAAAATAAACTGACTCTCCTTTTCTTTTTAAACACAAACATTTTGTAATAGTTTTCTCTCTGTTTTCAGGAGGAAGAAGAGGAGAGAAGGAGGAACTGAAGACGTGAATCAAAAGCAGGTGAGTCGGCAAACACACACCTCCATCTACAACTACACAGTGAGATTGTGTCGCATTGAACTTTGAAGACAATAGTGTGTGTGTTACAGGTCTGCAAAGAAACAGGCATCTTTCCAGTGAAACACATTTATTAGAAGAATGTTTTCTGAAACATGTCTCCTGAAAGAATTAAATAATTAGTGTCAATTATGAATTGAGGATCTCAGTTCACTTATTTCTCTAATCATTTCTGCACAAACTCTTTTTCTTTAAACATGTCTTATACTCACTCATTCACTTGCTCAATAAACACAAAAGAAGCCAAATGTAACTTAGTTTGTACTCTTAAACAATCATTTTGTATGTTAAACCCTTTTAGTGTGCGCACATTTTCAGTCAAAGCTTAGATTACATGCTTTGAATATGTCTAAATAATTATGTTCTCACGTGCCGCATTTCGTGACTCTTTCTGTCCTATGCACATGAACAGAAACTAATGTGTGCTTTCGTTAACTTTACTACGACTTTATGACACAATTTACACAAAATAGCGGACATTAGTGAAGTCCATGTGCTTCACTGAACTCACATTACTAGTCACTGATTCGTGTAACCATTATAGACGGTTTCAACCATAGACAGTAAAAGAAATGGACACAGCGACCCCATTGACGTCTACGGCGAAATAATGAAGTCAACCTAGGAGCTCTCACTTCCTGATGGCTGAGCGAACTGCGCAGGCTCAGACTGAGCTTGACGACGTAGATGTGACGTGAGCCTCCTGTCTGACAGCTGTGAGTCTTCTAGTAGATGTGGAAAGCGAAAGCTGAATCACGTTGTTTAAATTATTTTCTCCCGTTGCTTTTGGCTCACTATGGGCTTCTACCCATTCTTCCCCCTTGACTTTATCAGACTAGTCTCCAGGACATGTCTCCACGTCCCCCCGACTGTCTCATAGACAGTAAAAGATTGCCTGCGAGCGTCTCCTCAGGTCTATACGGTAATTTCTCAACTGTGCGACAGGGTCGCGTTGGTTATGACGCAATCGTTAGCCTATTTTTACAAAAACAGCTTCTGCGGGGCGATAGTGTAAGATACAAGGTAATGGAGCCTTTTATACATTGTCGTGTTTCTTTAGAAATATACAATGGACAAATGGAGTCTTTAAACGTCTCAGATGTAAAGTTATTCACTGTCAAAGTGACTCAAAAATGAATGGGAGTCAATGGGATGCTAACAGCAGGTGATGGCTTGGTTAGCAATGGCAGCCCCTAGGGGTGGAACGCTTTCCGAGCGCTAGATTACCCCCTTGGTTTCAACGGCAGCAACATAAACAAACGCTACTGCGCATGCGCGCTTTTGTGGCCCAAACTTAACTTCCAGTAGACATCAATAACACCAGAGGATGCGTTATCTTTCTTATGCGTTAGCATCTTTAATTTTGATTGTGCACCATTATCTTAATGTATAGATTTTTTTTTGTTTCAGCATGTTTATTATAAATAATCTCCCATTTATGTCTTTAATATAGAGTGGGAAAACGCCCCACTTAAAGGGTAGGCAAAACTGAAAATCCTGTCATTCATTACTCACCGTCACGTTGATCCCAGATTTTCCACTAGAAAAAAATGGTGCCGGTCAAAGTGACAGGCAGAGGTTTCGTTTTCCGGACATTTTGATGATATGCCGGTCAAAAACTCCTGAAAGCAGTTTATGTAACTTTAAAAAAATGACATAATCAGGCCGTATATGCAACATGTTTATTAGCCGAACTTTCAAATAGACGGAAAAAAAACATGAACGTCCGATTGGCGTCAATCAACCAATTTTTTTAACTCATAGGCGTAATTTGCGGGTGGGACATGTCCCCACCACTTTTTTTAAAACATCTTGCTTCACGGATTAACCTAACTAATACAAATAAAACATCTCTGGTTAACTAGAAGAGCATCATTTCATTCGTTTGTTAAATAAGAGGCGATCTGGCGCTCGTTGCCTCTGTTATCAGTGGAGCAGATTTCTCTCGCGGCTCCTGCAGTCTCCACACAGACGAGCGCTTTAATCTAACGCTTAACGCCGTTGCAGAGACTTCTGTTTGTTCCGGTCAGATCGCGAAACAAAATGCACAAAAACTGTTCCTGCTCTTGATGTACAACCACTGATGGTATTCGGTTTTGATGAGAGAGAAAATAGGCTACGAGGGCAGATTAGAAACGAGAACTTCTGACAAGTTTAACAGACTAGACCAGTGATTAAGCAAAGTGTGCAAATCTATTTGCCTTTATTCACGTGAAAAATCTTGGCACAACACTATTGTGTTTAGATGCAATAATTAAACGCAATTAATAAATGTAATTATAAACTCAGTATGTCTCATTTAGTTGGTAACATTTAAATTGGCCACAGTGTGAAATGACAAAATCATATAATAGAATATAACAGTATACTGATAACTGTAAGCAGGTAAGCACTACAAGATGTTTTTGAATGCATTAGAGAAAACGACAAAATTACTTATTCACAAAATGACGTGTGTGAATAAGTGCTACCTGTTTAAAATATACTTGCACCCGATCATATTCAGTAGAAGGTAAAAAAAACAAAATCCCTTAAACTTTACCATCCCGCTCATGCCCATCGCCGTGATCATCTGTATAACGCTGGTTGTTTACCGTGAGTTCTGAACATTGCACCATGTGCTTATTTAAATCTTTTCGTTTCTACACATATTAGGCTTAATATTATAAATATTATATTATAATATTATAAATATACAAAACTTAATATTAAACTAAATATAACCACCAAAATCATTTCTGACCCACTCGCATCTTTGCACTTATAGCCTATCATAATCAGATGAAATCTAAAAATAATATTATAATATTTAAACATAAATATGAAGAAAAAAACATTGTTTAATGGCTAGAACAAGTATAGTAAGCTACAGATTTATGTCATGTTTGAGCTGGATTTGAACGAACATCATTTTACCGGCGGGTTCACAGTAGCCTATATAAATGCGTGCGCACTCGCCTTTCAATTATGCAATGCGTCGGCATAACATGTTTCTTTGTTTCATAATATAAGATTAATGTTGGGAAACTTGTGTCATGTGCTCTCTGCTTGATTTTTAATATTTATATCATGTTAACCAAGAATAGTACGTCAAAATGTATTTCTACTGAGTAGTGCGCCATACTCTATCCACTAACCAGACCATAGACCGTAAAAAAATATGGACGACTCGACATCATCCGTTTCCGCTTGGCAGATTTGAAGCTTTTAGGCGGCCTGCACGGCGCGGACATCTTGGGACCGAGTCTGCGCAGTAGCGATTTCGGGACCGGAGTTGCGCAGTAGAGCGCAGCAAGTACAGCTGCGATATCAAAAGCCCGCCCACACTCTCGCAGATGCAGAACAATTAATTATGTTGGTGTGAAATAAACAGTTATGGAAATGTAGAAATTAAAGCTAAAGCTCTAATCTGCTCCCAAAAATTTCGAAAAAAGTCCGTTAGTGCCTCAGCGACAACTTCACTCAGAGAAGCCGTCAGTCTCAGCTGTCAATCATGACGTCACACCCCCGTTTTTATAGCATCAAATAACTAACTCAAAGTAAACTTATTTTAAAAACGAACACCTGAAATGAAATCATCGTGATGATAACTGCCTTCAGTGACATAAACTAACTTTGGGGAAAAAATATTGAAGTGTAATTTTATTATTTAGTTTGCCTCGAGTCCATTAGAAAACACAGAGGGGCGGCTATACTGGGACCGGTCACCGGGGGGCGATCGAGGCGCGAAAGCTTCAGTAAATGAGAGGGAGACTGCAGGCTTGAACCAGACCGATAAACAGACACAGACCGGAAGTTAACTTCGGGCCAGGCGCTTAACTGTAGCAACGTGCGTGTGTTCGATGAAACCGTCTATACAGGAAACAAATGAACTCTCTTTACAACATATTCTCCTCTCAATTCACAGTGTTAACAGTACACAGTATATCCGATTCCCTGCATTAACTCTCACGACAGTGGTTCTCCATTACACTTGTGTTACATTCACGGATAGTCAAAACACTGTTTTAATACTCAAGAAATACTCAACACATATTACAACACTACATTTTATTTATTTTAAATTAAGAGTTTGACTACATTACGGTCTCGACATTAACACTTGTCCGCAACAAGTGGATTTCTTAAAGGGACAATAATTGAAATGATTTTACTTGGCCAACAGACAAGAGACTGATTAAAACGCCAATTACAAAAAAAATAACTAATGAATCACCAGAATGTAAGAATGATTCTGCATTAATTTAGTGTAAGTGGTGATTGATAGTGGATATGGATAATGTAATGAACTGACGGGAACAACACGCTGTTGACGCTCGCGCATCTTGAGGAGAAATCAAAAGAGCGCTGCTCACACAGAGAAACTGCGGTAAACATTCAAAATGTTCAAAAAGCTTTTATATGTATAACATATGATAGAGTTAAACAACATCACAACCAAACGTGATGTTTTCCTGAACAGCATCACGTTTGAGAATGACACTGATTTCATATGACAGCTCCATAAACAGTTAATTAACAATTAGTCACTTACATTTGAGATGCGATATTGAGTGTGTTTGTTCCATTTCAGCTGCGAAAATATTTCCAAACAGCAGAACCATAACGCCCCTCACGCAGGGCGTACTTTTCATCTAACACTTGGTGGGACAATAAACATAAAATTTCTCAAGAGCAATTTTTGAAGGGGACACAAATAATACAGCCCAATTTGTACTTGTAAGGATATCTGCAACACACACACACGCACACACACACACACATGCACGCACACACACACACAAACCGTTTTGCATGCATTAATCCAATAATGTAGGCAGGTTTATAATCATATCCCAAATGTTAGGGTGTTTCGGGCACATGTGCATTTTAAGATGTTCTGAAGGCCAAAAAATTAGATAACAATAGCTTGAAAACCACGTCACTGGGCAGATTATTTGTCTTTCTTATGTCCACATCTCTCTTTTTCTCTGTTTTTTTTTTATCTTGCCCTGTTTCTTCCCCTCATAATCGTCAGTGAAGAAAGTAAACATATGGTTTACATATGAACATACTGATATTTATAAGTTTTATGAATAACTTTCTAAGACATGTTCATTTACTGTTTATTAAAGTTTTAAGTTTATTAAATTAATTCACAATAAGCTCACATTCATTACTAATCTTATGCCCAAAGTTTTTTTTTTAAATTTATTGATCTGATGAAAACGGCTTTGTTAATATTTCTTGTTCGTTAACAATTAGGCCTACTCAAACTGTTTCTAAACTTAAAAATGCATTTTTTTTTGTCCCGTTTGCGTCTGTATTGTCTATTCAAAAATACAAATCTCATAACATTATTTAATGCAGTTGTAATTTTTCCGGGTAAATTATTTAATTTTATTGGTAACAGCCCTATGGTGTCTTATTTTAATTTAATGTATAGATCAAATTTAAGAATATTATATGAAACCTGAAGCATAGCTTATTTTTAATAAGATTAGCGTGAAAATTATAAAGGTAAAATATCACAAATATGCGGATTTAAAATATGTCAAAGCTGATTGAACACTGAGAACATTGCTTCAGAATAAGTTATATTTACAACACACACACACACACACACACACACACACACACACACACACACACACACACACACACACACACACACACAAATCTAACTTTTTTCCGGACAAGCACATTTTTTACTCGGACAAGTGAATGACCGATTTGAGCATAAGCATACTTAATGTGAAGCCCTGCATTATATTTTAGATGAATGCACAATTTTTTTTTTTTCTTTTTACATGTTTACAATGTTTGGTAACTGTAAGATTACTATTGTATGTTTGACCAATACACTGTTTTGTTTCCACTGCTACACTTACATTTATTTAAAGAAGTTTGATTACAGTCTGTTTTAGATTTGAATGCACAATTGTTTTTAAAATAAGAATTCAACACTTTGCATACATCTGTTATTTTGTCTTATTGTGTTAGTAAAGTCTGGTGCCTTTAGTCTCTTCAAGGAAGGTATAAGGTGAAAGGTATACAATTTATTATAAATTCAACAATAGTATCGGATCGATATCGGGTATCGACAGATACACAAAGCCCGGGCATCGATATCGGGACTGAAAAAGTCAGATCAGTGCACCTCTAGTTTTCATGTCTAATATTACATGTTTCCACATATGAAGCGATATCAGTCTATAAATGTCTCTCCATAGACGGCTGACGCGAGTGATGATACGTACACAGCTCTGGATCCAGCGTCCAGAACATCTGCTGACATTTACAGCACAATCCCAGTCAGTAAACGTCTCAGACACTTTCTCAGTCAGATTCAGCAGATCCACACATAAACTGGCTGTTTGTTGATCCGTCTCTCACAGGGTGTTCAGTCCAGAGCTCCTGATGGCATCTACACGGCTCTTGAGCTTCAGTCCAGATCTTCTGAATATGAGACTCTAGCAGTGACTTCAGCAGATCCACATTAAACTCTCCTCACTGAATCCCTGCTGACTGATGCTCCTCAGAAACCCATCATCCACCATCACCAGCTCAACATCATCTCATTATCAATGACAGTCTGCTTTCTTAAACCGCGTATATTGCAATTCAGCTTATAAGAGGATTTTTAGAATTGTGTTTTTTTGTATTAGTCTTGCATTTCTATATTTTAGCCACAATTTCATATTTTTCATGTATGTGCTGCATATGCAAATGTATTTTAGGAGAACACTTGTGTAGTTTGAATGATTTAAATAAGATCGCAGCAGCATTTACTCAATACTTCAGTGTCGTCTTTACATTAATAGTTAAATGTACAGTATTGTTCAAAATAATAGCAGTACAATGTGACTAACCAGAATAATCAAGGTTTTTAGTATATTTTTTATTGCCACGTGGCAAACAAGTTACCAGTAGGTTCAGTAGATTGTCAGAAAACAAACGAGACCCAGCATTCATGATATGCACGCTCTTAAGGCTGTGCAATTGGGCAATTAGTTGAAAGGGGTGTGTTCAAAAAAATAGCAGTGTCTACCTTTGACTGTACAAACTCAAAACTCTTTTGTACAAACATTTTTTTTTCCTGGGATTTAGCAATCCTGTGAATCACTAAACTAATATTTAGTTGTATGACCACAGTTTTTTAAAACTGCTTGACATCTGTGTGGCATGGAGTCAACCAACTTGTGGCACCTCTCAGCTGTTATTCCACTCCATGATTCTTTAACAACATTCCACAATTCATTCACATTTCTTGGTTTTGCTTCAGAAACAGCATTTTTGATATCACCCCACAAGTTCTCAATTGGATTAAGGTCTGGAGATTGGGCTGGCCACTCCATAACATTAATTTTGTTGGTTTGGAACCAAGACTTTGCCCGTTTACTAGTGTGTTTTTGGGTCATTGTCTTGTTGAAACAACCGTTTCAAGGGCATGTCCTCTTCAGCATAGGGCAACATGACCTCTTCAAGTATTTTAACATATGCAAACTGATCCATGATCCCTGGTATGCGATAAATAGGCCCAACACCATAGTAGGAGAAACATGCCCATATCATGATGCTTGCACCTCCATGCTTCACTGTCTTCACTGTGTACTGTGGCTTGAATTCAGAGTTTGGGGGTCGTCTCACAAACTGCCTGTGGCCCTTGGACCCAAAAAGAACAATTTTACTCTCATCAGTCCACAAAATGTTCCTCCATTTCTCTTTAGGCCAGTTGATGTGTTCTTTGGCAAATTGTAACCTCTTCTGCACATGCCTTTTTTTTTAACAGAGGGACTTTGCGGGGGATTCTTGAAAATAGATTAGCTTCACACAGACGTCTTCTAACTGTCACAGTACTTACAGGTAACTCCAGACTGTCTTTGATCATCCTGGAGGTGATCATTGGCTGAGCCTTTGCCATTCTGGTTATTCTTCTATCCATTTTGATGGTTGTCTTCCGTTTTCTTCCACGTCTCTCTGGTTTTGCTCTCCATTTTAAGGCATTGGAGATCATTTTAGCTGAACAGCCTATCATTTTTTGCACCTCTTTATAGGTTTTCCCCTCTCTAATCAACTTTTTAATCAAAGTACGCTGTTCTTCTGAACAATGTCTTGAACGACCCATTTTCCTCAGCTTTCAAATGCATGTTCAACAAGTGTTGGCTTCATCCTTAAATAGGGGCCACCTGATTCACACCTGTTTCTTCACAAAATTGATGACCTCAGTGATTGAATGCCACACTGCTATTTTTTTGAACACACCCCTTTCAACTAATTCAACTAATTGCACAGCCTTAAGAGCGTGCATTTCATGAATGCTGGGTCTCATTTGTTTTCTGAGAATCTACTGAACCTACTGGTAACTTGTTTGCCACGTAGCAATACAAAAATATACGAAAAACCTTGATTATTCTGGTTAGTCACATTATACTGCTATTATTTTGAACAATACTGTATGTATGTTAATAATCCCAGCTAAGCAGTATGTTCATGTTAATCTCAGTAATCTGTGACTGATTGTGTTAAAGTCTCTGTCATGTCTGACTGCTCTGTTGACTGGATTTTCTTCTGCTGTATCTTTACTGAAGGAACATAATCATTATAGTGTTTAAAATACCAACATCTCCAATAAAAATTTCTCTTGTAGCTGCGGTGTATTTTCTCATTATAACTGACATTATTGGTAATATTTTGTGTGTGTCCAGACTGCCATCTAGAGGATATCAGTCACACTAATAAACGCCTGTAGGTTTTATATAGTATAAGTAATAAAAGGTCAGAAGTAAAGAAGTGATGAACTAGAATACTGAGATCGGACCAAATGAAAATACGCAAGCGAACCAGAATAGTGAATAATTCATATTAATAGTTATTAATTTAATACATTCTCATTGTATTATTATTCATAGTGGTAAAAATAACCAATCAAACAGGATTAAAGACTGCAGGAGTCTGAACACCAATCAGATTAACGCCTGTCGCCGTTGCTCCGCCCACAGCGCGGGAAAATCCTCAGGAATAGAAACGGAAAGAAACGGACAGAGACAAAACACTGGTTTGAAAAACAGAAGTGAGAAAATCTTCCTTGTGTTCGGTCTTCATCACACTCCAGCACAGTGTTTGCATGAGAATACCTGGACTAATCTGTCATATTATTTCCATTGTTTGTGAGTATTGAGTTCCAGTGTCTGATCGTGTTAGTTGTGTTTTATGAAAATCAGGGGAAAACTGAGTATCAAGTCACTAGGATTCATTTTCACCTGCAGTATTTTTAACTTACAGAACAAAACGACCACATTCACAACTAACATTTTGACATCATTTACTCGCCTCCAAAGGTGATGTTTCTGAAGTGGGACATGAACCTATTTTATATGAGTATGGAACCGTTAAATGTGTTTTTGCTTATTGTGTAAGATTTTCTGTCTTAAACCTCATTGTTACTGATATCATCCAATGAATTATATAATAAACAGATCAAATTAACAGATTTTACAGTTGCTCAGTTGGTTTTGAGTCCTAAATTTTCTAAAACTTAACATGGACAAAACTGAGATTATTTTCACTGGACCTTCGTCACTCACTAATAAAATTCCCACCAACTTCACCTGTGAGACTGCTGGCTCTCTTATCAAACCATCTACTACTGTTAAAAATCTTGGTGTAATTTTTGATTCCTCTCTATCTTTCCACTCTCACATTAATTCCGTCACTAAATTAGCATTCTTCCATCTGCGTCGTATCGCTCAGCTCTGTCCCTTTATCAGTATCTCTGATGCTGAAACTGTCATCCATGCGTTTGTCACATCACGTCTTGATTACTGCAATGCACTTTTCATTGGCCTACCAGCTAGCTCCATCTCTAAATTACAATATATTCAGAACTCTGCTGCCAGACTACTCACACACACCAAACGTTCTGCTCATATTTCCCCAATTCTGCATGATCTTCACTGGCTTCCTGTGTCTTACCGTATTAAATTCAAAATTCTTCTTCTCACTTTTAAGTCTCTGCACGGCCTCCCCCCTACCTCTGTCACTTGCTTCTCCCCTTCACCCCACTCGCTCTTTACGATCTGCTGACTCCAACCTTCTCGTTGTCCTTCGGCATCGCCTGGCTTCAATGGGGGGCAGATCATTCAGTGTTATTGCACCCAAATTATGGAACTCTCTACCCCGATCACTCCTTTTTGTCAACACTATCTCTGAATTAAAATCAATGTTAAAAACACACATCTTTTCAGGAAATTTGTTCACAGAAAAGTTTTGAGTAAAGATGTAATTCCTCCATTTTGAGAGGCTGCTCACTGCAGAGCCATGGGTGGAGCGAGACGTCCAGCTCCCCCTCTCTGGATGGGATTTGAATTGGTGGAGCTAGATGGTCCAACCACACCCTAACTGACCCATAACTCCACCCCCTCCACCCATAGACCCACAGAGGTGCAGCTGGAGGTCATTTGGTTCCGAAGTGAGCACCACTGGGACATTTTTGGGAGTTAATTAATAGATCTGTTAGTGATGTAGTGTTTTAAAGACCTTTAAAACTATTCTTACTGTAGCTATTGTCGGTCTGGTTTCTGAGAGCTTGTGTTGTCTGTTAGAAACTGGCACTGACCTACTTAAACACAATGTAGTTGCTTGTGGTTATGATTGTGGTACGTTTGTCACGTTGTGACACGTTATGGCACGTGTGTGTTTGGTCCATCGCTTCATGTGTTAAACACAGAGTTTGTTTGAGAAAGAGGAAGTGACACTAAGAGCTGTAAAGATTCTGCTCAGACGCTCCTGAGCCATGATGAGCATCTTTACTCTGTTCTTTCTCAAAGCAAACATCTTTCACATATTCTCTCACACAGATTTAACAACACTGAACTCCACAGAGATAAAGCTCGTCATGTGTTTGACATCTGCAGACATTAACTTTCTTCTCCAGTTGATCTTGTGTAGTTGAGATGGCGGTCACTCTTAACCAGGAAGAGCAAAGCCGACATTTTTAGCTGCACTTTATCAAGTGTGAAAACGAGGCGTTTGCTGCTTAAACTGCGGATGTGTTTCTCACTTGGCCGTCGACACTGACGCATCGACACTGCAGAGCGGTAAGACCGTTTTACCCATTATTTATAATAATTCAGTTACTCTACGAGTGATATTTGTGAAACAGTTTCAGGTGAATGTTGGTTTGATGAAGAGATTCTGACTCCAGAAGCTCAATATCTGCTGTAGATTCATGAGTAAATATTGTGTGAAGCTCTTTAGACACACGAGGCCTGACCTGAGAAACATCATCAGTTCACGTCAAGCCTTCACTGAGCCGTGAATTATTCTCAGATCATCCTCATGTGCTTCATCTGTCAGACAGAGTTTGTTTGTTGTGTGTCGATGATGCTCATAATGTCATAATTGTCAGGTTTATGATTGCAGAAGTCACTATGGTGTCGTGTCTCATGAAGTCTCTTCCTCTGATCGTAGTGATCATGACTGCGGGTGAGTCTTCAGCTTCTCTCTATACAGATATTTCAACTAAAGATGATCGAGCGACTCATAAACTGACATGATGAGTGTTTTGCTGTCAGATAACAAAAATGCTCAAAAGTGAAAATATGTTTTCTGTATATTGCTCTAAAACACATGTACGCCTCTTCATTCCTCATGTCTGTGTTTCAGGGGCTGATGGTCAGCATTGGGGAGTGAATTACAGCCCTTCATATGTTTGTGCATTAAAGGGATCATCAGTGACGATATCCTGCACTGTAACATATCCTCAGAGTTATCAGCTCAAAGAAGTTTTCTGGACCAAACCTGCTGTAGCTGTTGGAGAATTACCTAATCTGTGTTCAGGTCCAGAGAAGAGAGGAAGAGCTCAGTGTTTGAGTAAAGATAAAGATAAAGACACGTCCAGTCTCACTTTGACGGCTGTAACAGAAGCTGATAAACACGTCTACTACTGCAGATTTACTACAGACAGAGAGGATGGAAGATGGACGGGGATTCCTGGAGTTCAGCTTGACGTCACAGGTAAAACTAGTCTCACACACACACACACACACACACAGTAGTAAGCTGAAGGTTGATGATGGTGATGATGATGATGGTGGTGATGACGATGATGGTGATGACGATGATGGTGATGATGGTGATGATGATGATAGTGATGGTGATGGTGATGATGATGATGATGATGATGATGATGGTGATGATGATGGTGATGATGATGGTGGTGATGATGATGATGATGATGATGATGATGATGATGATGATGATGATGATGAAGTTGATGATGTTGATTGAAAGAACTGTATGGTAATGGGAATGGTTCAGGTAAAGTGAGAGTGTGGTGAGCAAACAGTGTCTCGGTCAGAAGACGTCAGGTAATATAGAGTGATGAATTAAGCAGGGAGAAGGCAAGGGTTGTAACAACACCAGTCACATTTATTTCAGGTTGACTTTGGTTCAATGCATTTTCTGTGTGCTGCAGAAGTGAATAAAGAAATAATACAATTAGTGACAGCGGTCAATCAACACAAATTACACAATTATACAAATGAACATAGGAAATGTGAGTTTACAAATCACAACTAAACAGACTTGAAACAATGCAAACAGACTTCCCACAAGGCTCATGGCACATGTCTGGCAAACAAAGAAATCAATCAACAGTGCACATGTTCACAGAGGGACAGTAAATCATAATGATAGATTGACTCACGTTAATTCAGAAAGACGCGCACAGTATGCATCAAAGTGCTGGTAGAGAGTGCAAAAAATGAGCCAAAGGGTTCACAATCAATTTATAGACAACAGGTGAGGCGGGCGTGGTCAGGTGGCAGGTGGCAAAGTATTCTTCAAAGAGTGAAATGGACTAAAAAGGGAATGGAATGACAGGAGTCTTTTCATAGCCGCCCCGGAATTGGGATCAATTCCTCCTGGGAAAAAGACTCACTCCTCTGTCAACTCAGGAAGCGCCATCAGACGTGACACTGGTCTCGTGTAAATCCGACTGCCAACTTGGATGTCCACTGACTGGACACGTCCATCTCTACCGGTCGTGACGGTTGTAACACGCCCTGTGGGCCAAGAGGCCCGAGGCAGTTGTGGGTCAAAGATCAGAACAGTCTTCCCTACTTCGAGATTCTGGACTTCCCTTAGCCACTTTCCTCTGGGTTGTAAGTTAGGCAAATAGTCACGAATGAACCGTGTCCAGAAGTGGTCAGCCAAAATCTGGCTATGACGCCACTTTCTTCGCCCAAGGAACTTACTGTTGACAAACATGGCTTGTGGCAGAGAGGCATCCCGCCGCCCCATCAGGAGCAAATTAGGAGTAATCGGATCAGGATCTGCAGCGTTTGAGGAAAGGTAACCTAGAGGCTTTGAATTCAAAATGCCTTCTACCTCGATCAGGACAGTTTGAAGAACAACTTCGGAGGTGGTCTGCTTGCCAAGAATCACTTGCAGGGCATTCTTAACTGATCTGATTTCACGCTCCCAGACTCCACCGAAATGTGGAGCCCGTGGTGGATTGAAGTTAAATGAAATCTGCTGGGTAGCCAAGTGTTCCTGGAGCTTGGGTTCCGTCGCCTGGAAGCTTTTACTCAATTCTCTGTCTCCAGCACGGAAGTTTGTTCCTCTGTCTGCCCAGATCTCTAAAGGCTTGCCCGTCTTCATAAGACGTGATATGAAGCGACGGTGAGCTAGGAGAAAGGCATCAACATCCAAACTTCCGAGCAAGTCAAGGTGTAAGCAACGGGTGGTTAAGCACTTAAAGATGATTCCCCATCGCTTTCCTGTTCTACGGCCCTGGTAGATAACAAAGGGTCCAAAGCAATCTACCCCGGTGGACCAGAATGGTGGTTTAAAAAGACGCAGCCTTACCGGGGGCAGATCAGCCATCTTCGGAACTTCAGGAAAGGATTTCCATCTCTGACACTCCCGGCAGCTGTGCTGATGTTTACGGATGGCTGGTCTTCCTCCTACGATCCAATACTTGCGTCTCAATTCTCCAAAGACTCTCTCTGGGCCCGGATGCAGCAGGGACTCATCATAGGTCTTAATGATGAGCTGCGTAGTTGGATGCTTCGGGTCCAGAATAATTGGGTGAATGATGTCGGGGTCCAGGTCCTGGGATCTACGAATTCTTCCTCCCACTCTCATCAGACCCACATCTGAATCCAGTTCAGGAGACAATGAGAGACGACTTTGCCTATGAAGAGGTTTCCCTTTCTGGAAAGCATTAAGTTCGTCAGGGAAACATGACGCCTGGGCTTGCTGTAAGATTAAGGTTTCGGCTGTGGCTCCTGTGGAGACTTTGTCAGCCTGAGTTCGTGCCTGCTCTGTGGCAGCGATGAAGTCACTCCAGTTTTGATACTGTAGGAAATTGTTCCCGTGTCTTTGTGTGCCTCAGTCTCTGCTCAGCAATCAGTCGAGATCTCGGGAGAGTGCAGGTCAATGAACCACACGAGTGAAGTCAATATGGTTTATTCAGAATGCAGCTCTCAAAGTACAACAGGAAAAGCAGTGATACTTATACATCAATCCACGCCCTAATATTTGGACGCACCCTACATAGGAAACAGAAAGATAACTCCATATATGTCAACAATATAGAAATGCACGCATTTAGCTGTCAAATACCAGGAATAGATAGCTCTGCAGTTAGATGATAACAGCTGGGTGGGTGCGTGCTTTACATGTACACAGCAAAACAGGACACAAACATCAGTTCCCCTTTTATGTTATCAGGAAGACAGTTTGCAGAAAACACATACGCAGAATATATATGCACATATAATCTTTCAATCCCCTCTTTTAAGCTGAAAGCTTAACGTTTTGAAATTGGTTCATAGTGATGTGGCGGTGTCATGCTAGAGATCGTAGCATATACTCTATTCATCAAACATTGCATTAAGCATGGCCCAAAGATACACACGGCCAATAAAATCAGCAGTATTGGAATCAACATTGTCACAAAGGGTGTTACCCAACCAAACAGAGAATGCATCAGCCCCCAACCCCAATCCTTTTCTTTGGTTTCATCCCCATACAGCTTATGTGCCATCTTTCTCAGCTCTTCCACAGCATGGCCCACGGCTCCTTCAGCTTCATCCTCGGCAGGAACAAAGGTGCAGCACTGATCCCCCACCATGGCACAGACGCCCCCCTTATCAGCCAGGAGCATGTCCAATGCCAGGCGGTTTTGCATGGTCATCAGGCGCAGGGCACCTAATTCTCTTCTTACCCCTGTCATACCATCAGTGGTGTCATTGACAAATTTTGCCAGTCGATAGTGAAGGACCTCTATATGAACCCATTGATCAGCAGTTCCCTTTTGGGGGAACATAGAGGTCCACCACCTAGTCCAGTGGGTGGTTAGTCGGTGGTTTTCAGGGACTTCGTTCATAGACACGTCCCTCCTCAGTCGATGGTGCGTGGGCCTATGCTGATGAACCTTTTTGAATATCTGGATTGGGTAAGATAACTGAATTGGGGCACACAGACCAGACCAGTTTCCTGGTATATCTTTAAACATTGCTCCGGGGCCGCAATACCACCACCAATCAATGTGTAACCTGAAGGTGACATTACCGTACTTCCCACTCTGGTATATCTTAAGGAACGTTTTCCTTAAGGTGCTAACATGTACAGTGGTAGCATTGAAGCTAGTTCCCTCCTTCTGTTCCTTGAGCACCACTTTACACATGCTTCGTCTAATTCTGCCCCTAGGGTCGGATGGGTTAGTACTGTTGCTCTTATAACATCTAATGAAAGTGAAATTCTTCGGAAAAATAGGTCTGATTTCAATATGTTCAGGTAAAAAAGGGTTTTGGGGCCTGGAGCCATTCTGAAAATGGTCAACACAGCGGGCTCTGGGCAGCCATGCATAATCTCTTCCTCCAGGCCACTTATACAGAAACGTACAGGAATGATCATAAGCAGACTGGTCTAATACGGGCATGGAAATGCTGACAACAGATGACATTATTTGTTGACATACGTAACAGGAGTCATTGGTGACATCCCTAGCAGTAGAGTTGGCATATTGCCAAAACAGATTATCGGATGGCCTTCCAGCCAAGGTACAGGTCATACAGAGAGCAATTACATTCACATAATACACCTGCATTCTGAAAATATGCATAATATCAATACAACAATAATAACAATGATAGTAATAATGGTTTCAAAGCAAATAAAATCAAAAGGATATTGGTGCTGATGAGTGTTATGTCATAAGCAGCGCTGCGTGTTCAGCTCCTCTACTATGCAATAACAGACAGTCAGCCAAGCAAAGAATCGTGGTCAGTCCCAGTCAGTCCAGGTCACGCACCGCCCCAGCCTCTCCGTCCCCTGACGCAGTAGTGGTCTTCTTGGAAACCCTACCTAAGTGGCCCCTTGTTCCAGCCTCTCCGCCCCCTGACGCAGTAGTGGTCTTTTTGGAAACCCTAACTAAGTGGCTTGTTAAGGTATCGGACAGCTCCAGTACCTAGACAGACATAGTTACTTCTCTACAATTATTGCCATTGCATTTCCATCAATGCACACGTCCTGGGACACCTGTAACACACAAAATTAGTTATCAGTTTGTCCAGGGATTTTCTTCAGCCTGGTAGCGTGGATCCACTGTGGAAAAGATTCCGTTAGTGCTGCAGTTCGAGTTACCGCCACGATTTTTGTTGGGGAGCTATATTTTGTAGCTTCAAAAGAATCCCCCATCTTTAAAAATTGTTTGACCATCACCTCGTCCCCAATTTTGAACGGGTGTGTCGGGTCTAACGGCAGTGGTGCAGAACTCGAATGCAGCTTCCTCCAGTTTTCATGGAGGGCCTCACATAATAACTTAGCATATTCCCCCAGGGGCACGTCACATCCAATACCTCCAAGTATCCCGCCTCCTTTCCAGGGAGCGGGGAATGGGCGACCCATCACCATTTCATATGGAGATAGCCCTTTAAGACCCTTATGGGGTGCCATTCTCATCTCGGCTAGGACAACGGACAACAATTTTGGCCAGTCACTGTGGCCTACTGTATGCATTGCTTTTCTTAATTTGTCCTTAATAGTTCTATTGCATCGTTCTACCACCCCGGATGACTGTGGATGGTACGGGATATGGTGTTGCCACGTGATTTGTAACTGTTTTGTCATATCCATTAATACCCTTGCAATGAAAGCAGGGCCTTTGTCTGAGTCGATAGCGAGTGGTATACCATACCTGGGTATAATTTCCCTCGTTAGATGTGTTACAACTGTCTTTGCATCCTCCGTAGCGCACGGGAAAGCCTCAATCCACCTTGAAAACTTATCAATAAACACCAATAAGTATTTGTACGGACCTTTTTTAGGTAAATGCGTAAAATCTACTTGCCATTGTTGTAACGGGCTCTCCGGTAGCGGTAAAGTCTGATGCTTTGCTACTGGTTTTGTGGTATTATTCATTGCACATGTTACACATCTCCCTAACGTGTCTTGTATTCTTGCTGTCAAATCTTGTATGCATAAGAATTTAGACATATCCTCATATACCCCTCTTTGGCCGCGATGTGTGACACCATGAAATTCCCAAATGAGGAAATAAGCGCATGAGGCTGGCACACAGATGCGGCCATTATTATCAATTACAATTCCCATCTCATTCTTGGCACTTCCAATTGAATCCCAATAGGCCCTGTCACATTCGGATGCTGAAGCTTTCATTGTTCTTAAGTCTCTATCTGGTATCATACCACAGGTCAGAACCTGCGGCTCGGCCGACACGGCGGCTATGTTCAACCAGGGAGGCATTTTTCCGGATAAAGCCCCCTCTTTTGCCATTTTGTCCGCCAGGCTATTACCACTGGCCTCACTGTTGTTTAAATATGAATGTCCTTTCGTCTTAATTATGGCTAAACGACGAGGTAATCTACAGGCCTGTATTAGGTCCATTACTAGTGACCCATGTGCGATTGGTTTGCCATCGGCAGCAACATATCCTCTGGTAGCCCAGATTTGTCCAAAATCGTGGGCCACACCAAAAGCATACCTGCTGTCAGTATATATGTTAACATCCTCGTCTTCAGCCAACATACAGGCTCTCGTGAGTGCAATCAATTCAGCAGCCTGTGCTGACGTAAAAGGTAAAGAGAAAGACTCTAATGTATGGTCAGGTAGTTCACATACAGCATAACCACACAAATACACCCCATCCTGTGGCTTAGAACACGAGCCATCCACAAACAGCGATCTCGCGCCCTCTATGGGCGTTGACATCATATCAGACCTAATGGAGCAGTCAGTGGTTATGGTCACCATGCAATCATGTTCATCATTATCACAATCATCCTGTGCATGGATCAGGCGCTGTAATGCATGAGCTACTGTGTCATGTGATGAGGTTGGTTTTATGACCATGTTTTCAGTATTCAGCAGCACACCCTCGTACCCACTCCGTCGTTGGACTGACAAGTGTTGGGTGGATAAATGCTTCAACATGTACTGAATTTGATGAGCGCAATGTACTGTTAAATGATGGCCCTGTACAATCTTTTGACAGTCGGACACCATCACTGCTGCAGCAGCAATCGCCTTTAGACAGGCTGGCAGCCCTTTGGCTACACTGTCTAATGATTTTGACAAATATGAACATGGCCTGAACCCTCCCCCATGCTCCTGTGCTAACACTGCACTAGCAGTGTCACCATAATGTGTGACATACAGGTGGAAGGGCAACGCATAGTTTGGGAGCCCCGATGCTGGTGTTGAACATAAGGCGGCCTTCAGAGTCTCATAGGACTGCAACATTGGCTGCGTCCAGGTCAATGGACCTGACATAGGATCATCATGAGTAAAAGCACTTCTGAGTGTTTTATCATGATAAGAGCAATCAGGAATCCACTGCCTGCAGTAGTTAATCAAACCAAGGAATGCCATTAACGCGTGCTTAGTGGCTGGTCGTTTTGTGTCAACAATTATTTTTATTCGCTCTGGTGAAAGCAGCTTTTGGCCCTTCGAGAGCACATGACCTAAATAGTTGACTTCTGATAAGCAGAACTGCATCTTTTGTTTTGACACCTTGAAACCACAGTCAGCCAGTCGCTGCAAAAGGCAGACAGTAGCCTCCCTACAGACAATGGTTTCCCCAGTAACCAGGATGTCATCTGCATACTGCAACATGCATGAATTCATGGGCAATTTAAGATCAGACAAGCAGTCCCTGATTACCTGTGTGAAGACTGCAGGTGAATCGACGAACCCTTGTGGCATTCTCGTCCACGTGAACTGGCGGCCCCGGTGCGTAAATGCGAACAATTGCTGCGTGTTCGGGTGCACTGGGACACTGAAAAAGGCAGAGCACAAGTCAACAACAGAAAAATATTCATGATCTGATTTTATCGATGACATGATGGCCGGTACATCAGGAACCACAGGGGCCACTGGAACAATTATTTTGTTAATTGCCCTTAAGTCCTGAGTGAATCTCCAGGTACCATCAGCCTTCCTCACTGGATTCACAGGCGTGTTGTATGAACTTTTACATGGTACAACCACTCCCTGTTCTGTTAGAGAATTCAAGACCTTGTCAATACCCAAAGCCTTGTCTTCTGACAGTGGGTATTGCTTCCTATATACAGGGTCGTGGTGTTTAACTGTGGCTTCGTATGGTGGGCAGTTAACGAAGCCTACATCATTCTTATGTGCCGCCCATAAATGATCAGGCAGGCCCAGATCATTTAAATTTTGATCCCCTATTTGGGACATGCAAGCGAAATTATGAGGAACCACAGCCCCATGGATGGCCATCAAACAGGTATTTTCTGTCGCAGAGCTATTGACAGTTAGCTTAGAGCCAGAGAAACAGAAGCTTAAACACAGCTTTGACATCAAATCCCTTCCTAAAAGGTTAAAGGGGGACCCCTCCATAAACACAAAACGATGTCTTAATCGAGTGTCAGGGTCATCAGCGCAAAATACTAAAAAAGGAGGAGTTAAGTGACTTTGAAAGGGAACCCCATCAATTCCCACAGAGCTAATGGTTTGTCCAGAGACAGGTCCCTCGTAAGTAGACCCCAGCGAGGACATTGTAGCCCCTGTGTCCAAAATGAAGCTGTATATAGAGCCATTTACATTCAAATCTACAGCTGGCACATCACTGTTGAGCAGCGAGTCAAAGTTGACAGATAATAAAGCCTCATTGCAGGAGCGATCGCTGGGGTCTGTGCTCTGTGGGCGGCCCTAGTGATGGTAATATGGGTTGGGCCCCCCTCTTCCTGTGTTTTGAGGAGGAGGAGCATCAGCAGGCCCAGTGCTGCGCTTGGGGTTATAATTACCCTGCCTTGCTTGCTCATAGTGCTGAGGACCCTGGAAATCAGGTCCAGCACCATACATAGGCACATACAGTGGCCTCCTCCCCATTTTCAAGTTCTGTCTGTCCGATATGCGCTTCCTGCACTCCCTATACCAATGTCCTGGCTTCTGACAGTAATCACATTTACCCTTCTTCCTACCCCTATTCTGGCCTTGATTCTGAGATTGGACTGCGACACAGGCGACGTTTTTCTTAACACCCTGAGTTTGAAACAACCCGTCAGACTCTAACATTCTAATTTTGGCTGCAGCATCTTTAATTTTCAGAGTACTTCTGTCACTGAGGTGATGTTTCAGTGTATCCTGATGGGCGGGAGTACAATTAGCCATGAAAGTAGACAAGAACATAGGGTGTTCCTTGTCAGCATCTAAATCCAGCCCACCAACATTCATCCAAACATCGATAAATCGCTTCATGAACTGCGATGGCGGTTCATCCTTTTCTTGTTTACAATTAGTGACCTGTGACAAGTCACGGTTCGCTGCTTTTAGATTTAGCAAGTATTTTTTCAAGTTTTTTTCCAATTCATTGAGCATTTCGGGCGCCTGATCACGCCATTTGAGAGTAATGACTGTCTTTTTTGTTCTTCGAGTTTCGTCCTTTACCTCTTCCTTTACCGTCTCTATTTTATCGGTTCCTGGTTCTAACACTGCCACGGCAGCTATTAATGCTTCCTCGTTGTACGCATCTCCCAATTTGCATCTCCCAAATGCATTACGTAGGAATCCAGGGTCAAAAGTTCCTTCCCTAGGATAACTACGCCATTGTGTACCCTCTGTCCAGCCGGCTAAATTATCCAAATATGGATTTGTATAATATCCCCAACTACATCTTTCCATCCATGCTTTAGGAGCTTCGCTTGGTTCTGGTTTTGGATATGTTTGCCCCATTTTCAAAGATTAACTGGCCAGGCACTGATACACACAGTTCAATCAATCTATGTATTTCTTTATACAAAAGTAGTATAAATTTTTCCCTTAAGTTTCTCAAGATACAACCAGAACAGGTAGTGAATCAATTTTATCTCTTACCTGTCTGGATGTATCCCGGACGAGCCCCCAAAACACTGTAGGAAATTGTTCCTGTGTCTTTGTGTGCCTCAGTCTCTGCTCAGCAATCAGTCGAGATCTCGGGAGAGTGCAGGTCAGTGAACCACACGAGTGAAGTCAATATGGTTTATTCAGAATGCAGCTCTCAAAGTACAACAGGAAAAGCAGTGATACTTATACATCAATCCACGCCCTAATATTTGGACGCACCCTACATAGGAAACAGAAAGATAACTCCATATATGTCAACAATATAGAAATGCACGCATTTAGCTGTCAAATACCAGGAATAGATAGCTCTGCAGTTAGATGATAACAGCTGGGTGGGTGCGTGCTTTACATGTACACAGCAAAACAGGACACAAACATCAGTTCCCCTTTTATGTTATCAGAAAGACAGTTTGCAGAAAACACATACGCAGAATATATATGCACATATAATCTTTCAGATACTGAGAGACGTCTGGCAATGTACTGGTCGCAGCAGAAACATTCAGGCACAGAGCAGCTTTCTTCACTTCAGGGCTGTCTGTGAGTGGTGATGGGTGGGAAACACCAGGGGCAACAGGCCAGCAATTTTCCGGCTTATGCAAAAAGGGTGGCCCGGTCGTCCAGCAGTTGGGTCGAGCCAAATCACATAGTTTCTTGCCTCGGTGGTTCATTAGAAGCTGGTACATATATTGTTCAGAAAGGTGAGCATGGATATCTAACAGGTTCTCCAATGCCATATTAAGCAGAACAAAATCACTTTCTCTTCCACTCTCAAAATAAGGCAGTTTTGGCTTGGGGATGCCAAAAGCAGTAGCTACTAACAGCTCCATGATACTGGATCCCTCTGAGGTCCCTTCAATGGGCCTTGGCAAGGAAAGAGGTGCAGGTATTACAGGAACTGGATCTGAGGGTCTTTGACTCTGGGCAGGATGAGGTGCAGTCCGCACTAAATGGAGGAATGAAGGAGGTGAGGGAGTCCCTCCCTTGTACAGGATGGAGAGTCTCAGACTGACTCACAGCATGGACAGGCTGAGGTAAGGATTGAAACGAAGAGGTGGTTGGCTGATTCACGGGAACGGGTTCGGAGCCAGATGTTTGAGGACTAACAAAAGGAGCTTCCTGCTCTGGAAACAGGTCAACCGGTTCACCTGAATCCAAAACTCTGGAGCTCATTGAAAAAGGAGCAAGCTCTTTAGGTGGCAAAGCAGTTAGATGTTCTGTGGTCACTTCTCCGGTGAATGAGGATGCAAAACAATGCAAACAGACTTCCCACAAGGCTCATGGCACATGTCTGGCAAACAAAGAAATCAATCAACAGTGCACATGTTCACAGAGGGACAGTAAATCCTAACGATAGATTGATTTGATAGATTGATTGATTTCTTAAAAGAGTGAAATGGACTAAAAAGGGAATGGAATGACAGGAGTCTTTTCATTGATGGTGATGATGATGGTGATGTTGTTGTTGTTGATGATGATGATGATGATGATGATGGTGGTGATGATGATGTTGATGATGTTGTTGTTGATGATGATGGTGAGGTTCATGATGATGGTGATGATGTTGATGATGATGATGATGATGATGATGATGATGATGATGATGATGATGGTGATGATGTTGATGATGACGATGATGTTGATGATGATGTTGATGATGATGGTGATGATGATGGTGATGACGATGATGTTGATGATGATGTTGATGATGATGGTGATGATGTTGATGATGACGATGATGATGATGGTGATGATGATGATGATGGTGTTGATGATGATGGTGATGATGATGATGGTGTTGATGATGATGTTGATGGTGATGATGATGTTGATGATGATGATGGTGGTGGTGGTGATGATGATGATGTTGATGATGATGATGATGATGATGGTGGTGGTGATGATGATGATGATGATGGTGGTGATGATGATGATGATGGTGGTGGTGATGATGATGATGATGGTGATGATGATGATGATGATGATGATGATGGTGGTGGTGGTGGTGATGATGATGATGATGATGGTGGTGATGGTGGTGATGATGATGATGATGATGTTGATGATGATGTTGATGATGATGATGTTGATGATGATGTTGATGATGATGATGTTGATGATGATGATGGTAATGATGATGTTGATGATGATGATGGTGATGATGATGATGGTGGTGATGATGATGATGATGATGGTGGTGATGATGATGATGATGATGATGATGGTGGTGATGATGATGATGATGATGATGATGATGATGATGGTGATGATGATGATGATGATGATGATGATGATGATGGTGGTGATGATGATGATGATGATGATGATGATGATGATGATGATGATGATGATGGTGGTGATGATGATGATGATGATGATGATGATGATGATGGTGGTGATGATGATGATGATGATGATGATGATGATGATGATGATGATGATGATGATGATGATGATGATGATGGTGGTGATGATGATGATGATGATGACGATGATGATGGTGATGATGATGATGATGATGATGATGATGATGATGATGATGATGATGATGATGGTGGTGATGATGATGATGATGATGATGTTTTGTTGTCAGACCTGCAGGTGGAGACTCGTCAGAGTGTGAGAGAGGGAGAGTCAGTCACTCTGACCTGTAAAAGCAGCTGCTCTCTGCCTGAACACACACCATTCATCTGGTACAGAGACACACACACATTAACTGATCAGACAGCGAATCAGCTTCAGCTTCAGTCAGTCAGTCGTTCTGACACTGGATTCTACAGTTGTGCCGTTACAGGACAGCGTCTGATCTCTCCTGCTGTTTATCTCAAAGTAGGATGTGAGTACAAACTGATTCATTAATATTAGTGAAATATTTCACACACTTGGATTGTCATAAATTAATTTAGGTGAATATGTAACGGTACACAGCTCTTTGCTGTGTGTTGAAAATGGAACAGAAGAAAGAGAAAGACTTCTGTGTCTGTTGCTGAAAGCCTCTTTAATTATTTTCCTCATGTCTGTGTTTCAGGGGCTGATGGTCTGCTGGATTGGGGAGTGAATTACAGCCCTTCATATGTTTGTGCATTAAAGGGATCATCAGTGACGATATCCTGCACTGTAACATATCCTCAGAGTGATGAGCTCATAAAAGCTTTCTGGACCAAACCTGTTGGAGAATCACCTGATCTGTGTTCAGATCCAGAGAAGAGAGGAGGAGTTCAGTGTTCGAGTGAAGATGGAAACACTCACAGTCTCACTTTGACGGCTGTAACAGAAGCTGATAAACACGTCTACTACTGCAGAGTTACAGATCATCAGAAGAAGAACATCTGGACAATAACTCCTGGAGCTTGGCTTGATGTCACAGGTAAAACTAGTCAACTCTGGCTTTTTGCATTCATTATATTGGGCAGTGCATAAATTAAAATAAACTTTAGTGTTTTAATATTTTTATTATTTTAGTATTCCCTTTTGAAAAAGAAGTACACTTCAAGTTCATTTAATGAAATAAGAGGTAAGTGCTTTCTGGGTAACCGGTGTTATTTCAAATCACCAAAACAAACACAGCCTTACCCCCAAAAGGGTCTCTGTCCTATTTTGTTAGCTCCGCCCCACACATACGTAACCCAGGCAACGACAGAATCTGTGTTACTAATCAAGGTTGAATATTAAAAGTGAATATCTATCACAAAAACACAAACCGTTCTCATGAACAACTCGATAGAACACAAGCCGAAAGTCCAGCTAATGACATATTACAATTATGACTGGATAAGGGTTATATAGATCATAAAAAGAGGAAACATATATTAGGAGTATAGTATCTTACTTGTCGGACACATTTTGTGAGCTGATGCTTGAAGCACACAGTGAGGAGATTTAGATGCTGTGGAAATGAACGGGTCTTTATCATCGCTGAAGTGAGCCACAATATGATCGAAAATGAACAAACAAGTGAACATGAGACACGAGCATATTCAAGCCAAAGCAGCATATATTAGTTCTCGGCTAATGTCCGTGTGTCGTGTGTTTTGGATAATGACATTCCAAAAAAAGAATAAAAGTATGTTTACGTGTAATATGAGTGTAACGGTAGTAAACTTTAAGTTCACTACTGCTTCATAACACTTTCTCAGTGAACTTAAGTATACTAGTAGTTTACCGTTTTAATGCTTGTAGCACATTTATTTCATTTATAAAAGTACAATTTGAAGTTTTTTAGTTTACCTATACGTTTTCTTTAATAGCTTTTCTTTAATAGGCTACTCAATGAAAATAATTAACACAAATACAAGCCAATTATTATTAGAATACATAACCCCTTGCCTGTCACACCCAATTTTGGCAAATGAAGCATTTTGAAATACCCCAAATAAAAGGGCTTGTGCTCGCAGTCTCTTTATGAGTAGACACATAAGTAACATATATCTAGAAAGCCAACGCTTAAGAGTTTACAATTCAGAATAACTCTGACTGTTTTACATATGAAGATATATAGGCTCAAACATTCAATCTAAAATAAATATTTTAATATATTTTAAATGTATACAAATATCATGTGACTTCTAGTATAACAACTTATAACCACAACTAATGTGAAGCCACACGTGTGGCCATGCTTCTTTTTAAATCTGAGGATGAAATCTCTAAAATCATGCATTTTATGAAACCTATTGTAAGACTGTCGTTTGAGTGTTTAGCAAAGGCTAAGAGAAGATGCTAATCATTGTTATTGGCCTGTAAAACACATATTTGCAGTCTACTAACTAGTCTTTTAGCTGCTCAATTCACAGTCTATTGTTTTCACTCAATGAGTGTTTCACAGGTCTGTCATGAATGACTTAATCCGCATTATTCTTTTATAGTAATTATTTTATTCATATCGACGCATAAAAACCTATTCAGGCATTCTGGATTGGCCATCAATCCCACAATCATTCCAGTTTACATTAAAACCTATCTCAGGGTTTTTCCTGGGTCAGAAATGGTCTTCGGTGGTGGCTGTCTAGCTGACCAGACATGGTCATCCACACACACGTATACACGCGAGCACACACACACACACACACACACACACATACACACACACACACACGCACGCACGCACGCACGCACACACACACACACACACACACACACACACACACACACACACACACACACACACACACACACACACACACACACACACACACACACACACACACACACACACATACAAACAAACAGTAAAAGTACCTACCCGTGTGATATGTGAGCCCAATACAGACAATACATGTAAAATAAATGCAAATAATCTTTTTTTCTTCTCATTCTGTATGATGTCTTGATGTGTTTCTTTTGTTCTCTGTTTTTACCCAGTTTGTATGGTTTACTGATTAATTATTTTGGCAACAATCATTAAAAAATAGCATTAAAATTGTAATAACAAATAGTCTCATTCTCTACCATATATACAATTTAATAACATTATCAGCCAGCTATCAACAACTTACGTTGCTCTGGTTTCACCTTATTCCAGTTTAAACTAATTTTTTTTGGTAATTTACTACACATATTTATTTACATATATCAATATAAATACCCAAAATAAATAGGCCTACAGGAAAATACTGTGGATTATTAAGACTAATTCTCATTTTGAAGACCGAGTGCGTGCAGCTCTCTGCTCGTTATCTGTCACTCAGTTAATGTGTGCCCTGTCACGCGCATTAGTCATCCACATCAATATATACAGCACAATAACTCATCAAATAAGGCTTTGGCGGGACAAAAATTTGTTTTGGCGGCCGCCAAAAAAATTAAAATGTAGGAAAAACCCTGTATCTGAAGTCTTTTGGGAAACAGACAACGAAAAAAAAGCATACTGTTGGTACCTTATGTGAAATAAAATATAACCTTAGCTCCTGGCGTGACAGGTGCATTGGAGCTACAGTTAGCATAAAGCTACACAACAAAATAAAAGATTATGTTATAATGTTAGAATGATGTTAAAATGTTTTATTTAGCATTTTATATAGATCTAATCGCTACACCTGGTTAGCATGTTACTGGACACATTCTTATACATATAGAAATACATCAAATCACATGCAAAACACACACAAACCATATGCTATCGTATTTGTCATAGACAGTCAAATAAATGGACACAGCGACCCCATAGACTTCAGCGGCGGAAAATGAAGTCAACCTAGGGGCGCTCACTTCCTGATGGCTGAGTGAACTGCGCCGGCTCAGACTGAGCTTGAGGACGTAGATGTGACGTGAGCCTCCTGTCGGACAGCTGTTGGTCTTCTAGTAGTTGTGGAAAGTGAAAGCTGAATCACGTTGTTTAAATATTTTCTCCCGTTGCTTTTGGCTCACTATGGGCTTCTCCTCCTTCTTCTCCCTTGACTTTATCAGACTTTATGTCTCCACGTCCCCCCAACTGTCTGATAGACAGTAAAGATTGCCTCTGAGCGTCTCCTCAGGTCTATACGGTAATTTCTCAACTGTGCGACAGAGTCGCGTTGGTTATGACGCAATAGTTAGCCTATTTTTACAAAAACAGCTTCTGCGGGGTGATAGTGTAAGATACAAGGTAACGGAGCCTTTTATGCATTGTCGTGTTTCTTTAGAAATAAACAATGGACAAATGGAGTCTTTAAACGTCTCAGATGTAAAGTTATTCACTGTCAAAGTGACTCAAAAATGAATGGGAGTCAATGGGATGCTAACAGCAGGTGATGGCTTGGTTAGCAATGGCCGCCCCTATGGGTGGAACGCTTTCCGAGTGCTAGATTACCCCCTTGGTGTTTGTGCATTTATTAGCTCCGTGTTTTTAAGGAGTTACCAATGATTTCTGCCCGAGTCCTATCCCGTTGTTTTCCACCGGCTGTGAGGTGAAGACCACGTCCCAAGATTCTGAGCTCAAACTTGGCGTCATCATACTACGCCTTTGTTTAGAATAGGCGCCCTCTAAAGGACGGCATGTTGCATAGTGCACTTTTAAGTTAGTGTGTGATGTTTTAACGTGCATTGAATGTTGACAACAGTAATCTGAGGCTCTATACGATCTTTGACTGGTAAGGAGTTAAAGTCCCCCTGAAATCAAAACTGAAGTTTTTTGTCTTTTAGTTTCAATATGTTAGTTTTACTGTTATCAATAAGATAGTGTTGCTCCAAAACAATGACAAACACATTAGAAGATATAAGCGTTCAAAATTTAAGGATCAGTGACTTTGATGACATCACTCTGCACTTCAGCTTCTCATCAGATTCTCTGTCCAATCAAATGCTCTCTAGAATCTGAAGCCCCGCCCCCTACATTATAAACAGACTCTGAAGCTGCGGCTGAAATCGGTCACATGTTCACACATTAACTCTTCTCTATGGTGAATGGCGCACAGGGCACTATATAGGGGTTAGGGGACGATTCAGAATGAAGTCTGCTTTCATGTTAGTGTCATGAGAACACCAGCGATCATGTGCGCTAGTCGGTGCAGACCACAAAACATATCGGACCCATGTGAATTCTGCTCAGAAGGCTGTATTTTAAAGTTGTATGGATAAGAAATGGTTGGAGATTAGGAGGAATCTGTGGCTTTATCGAGCTGACAGGCTCTAGTCAAACTGATATAAAGATTTTAAAAAAGGGGAAGAGCTGTTTGATAAATCCCATCTGTCTTCCTGTTTTGGGGGAAATTACATTAACACACTAGGGTTGCACGATATACCGTTCCTAGAAAAGCATCACGATACCAGTGGTGTAGTCGGGGCCATAAACACACACACACTCCGTATGCTAACTTTTTCCCCAGGGCTGTTTGCGTATTATGACGTCTGATGATCAAGATTTGTGTATACCCTCTTGTTTAGTTGCTTTGAAAGTCCATAATCTACTATCATGTTAGCTTCCCCTTTAAATGTGTGTGTCCAGTGCTGTTGTGTACTCGTGATTCTTCATTGTTAGCGCTTCTTCCCATCATCGACGGTACATGTTCGCGCTGCAGCGAGAGAACGCTCATGAGGCTCTGTGTTTTTGAGCGGTGTATTGAGCGCAGTTCTCTTGCTGCAGCGGACACAGAGTTATATTAATTAATGATATGCATCATGTGGTCAGAGTTTTTATAAGTGCCAATTTCAGATGTATCACTTTTCACAATAAAAATAATTCCAAAGCAACATGTTAAAATTATTTTATACTAATAATACTCTGAAAAAATTATCTGTCAACAAATTTTAGAATGCACTATGTTTATTTGTTTTTAATTAACCCTCATGTGGTGTAGAGGGCTGCATTGGGATTGAGTTCCGCCGCAAATCTCGCGGGAGCGGGCGGTTTGAATTTTGCTGCGGGCAGGAATGGGCGGCTAAAAAACAACACAGCGGGATAGGGAGGTTGCCTAGCGCCATGATGGAGATGTCAATAGATGATGTAGAAAAGAACCTCAAACAAGGTATTTACAGCACAAAAGCTAAGCAAGGAAAGTCTGATATTTGGAGAAGTTTCTCAGTTGTTTGTGATAGGAGCTGGACTTTGTTCATTGGGACAAATGTTATGGCAAGCCGTTTTGACTTTTATTCATTCGCAGAATATGCATTTGTGATATCAACAATTACATTTTCACTAGTTAAAATGGCAATTCTTGATATCAACAATTTATTTTTCACTAGTTAAAATGTTAATTCTTGATATCAGAAATTACATTTCCACTAGTGAAATGTCACCATAGGCGGCCATTCAAATTCAATTGTTGATATCAAGAATTGATTTCTTACTAGTTGAAATTCAAATTTCAGATATCATAAATTCAATTCTTACTAGTAAAAATGTGAATTTCTGATATCAATAATTACATTGTTACTAGTGCAAGTATTTATTCTTGATATCAACAAATGAATTACTACTAGTAACGATGTTTATTTTTGATATCAATAATTCGATTGTCACTAGTAACCATTTTAATTTCTGATATCATGAATGTGATTGTTACTAGTAAGAGCCATTATAGATATCTGAAATTATATTGATATCACAAATACATTTTCAGATATCTAAAATTAACATTTTTACTAGTGACAATTCAATTGTTGATATCAAGAATAGAC
>NC_090175.1:7810708-7813208 GCF_024679245.1 Pseudorasbora parva | reverse complement strand
CTCTTCAACGGAGTGAGGCCCGTGGACGATACTGGTAACAAGTTATGTGCGTACTCAACCCAAGAGAGCTGCTGGCTCCAGAAGGAAGGATTTTGAGACTCTAAACATTGCAACACTCATTCCAAATCTTGGTTGGCCCTCTCAGGCTGTCCGTTGCTCTGAGGATGATAACCAGAGGAAAGACTGACACTCGCCCCCAGTAATCGACAAAATTCCCTCCAAAATTTGGACCAGGGTGTCCGCGGGGTTTTAAAAAGTATTAAAAAGTGATAAATCAAAATGGTCAAATTTAAGGCCATTAAAAGTGTTAAATGTGGCCTCAGAGGTATTATTTTTTTTCCAAATTAGGTATTATTTTTTTAGACTATCAGGTGTCCTATTCAGATTGAAATTCTATCTGCTTTCGCGTTAGTTCGTTTAAAGGGTTACTTCAGCGATTAGCATATGGCTTTGTATCAGTAGAAACCCTGGAGTATATTCAAATTATTGTGCTTTCCCCTCTCATATCTCCCTGAGACAAGAGATTTATGCATTTTGTTTCTAGAAAAATTCCTCCTATGATGCAAATTGACGATTTTTGCATCATAGGAGGAATGTTTGCCCAAAGGCTAAAGACTACAGCCAGCAGAGGGAGCCATTTCCTCATGTTTTGAATCCGCGCATGGGGGATGGGAGATAACACTCAGCTTGCAGGGAGAGCTCAGCTCAGCTGGCAGGCACTCATTTAAACGGAGCTATGGTGTGCAATGTAAGTCTTTTAACTTCTCAAATTAATTTCTATGAAAGTTAAGCTTGTAAAGGCATGAACTGAAACGCGCCAGACTGAACTCGCGTTGTGAATGTATGCCGCGAGTGTAGTCGCGATTACCTCAGCTCTCATCACTCGTGCAGTTAGTGCTCAGTGCTGTGATACTCGCGCAGCGACTCACTCATTATATAGAACACACACGTTCAGTTTTTAATTGTAGTGTCTTCTCTAACTCAGTCACTGTAATCAAGTTGGTGGCGTTGGGGAATGGCACAGGGCAGCGAAGCATTCTGAGAATTGTAGTCTTTCATTCCCATGAGACAAAAATACAATTTCTGTCTTTTCTCAGTCTAGAAAGCACCAAATTCAAAAATAATTTCACATTTCTACTGCATTGATGACCCAGTTCAAATACAGATTCATCTTCCCAGCGCTGAAGTACCCCTTTAAATATGGGCTTTAGCATATCTGGCCACATAATCAAAGATCTTTCGTCTCCGTCTCAACGTATGTTTGATGCTGACGTCATATTCAGCGGTCGTTCGGCATCATCTCAGAGCACTGCGCGCTCAACTGAAGTGGCTGGCTTACGTTTTATTTTAGACTTGCTTCAAGGCATATCTTCAACGACTATCCTCATAAGAGCAATCTTAAATGATTTATATAAAGTCTAAAATGAACAAAAAGAGTTGTGAGAGAATGAGGCGCGATCCATAGACCGTATATAAACAGTGAGATCTGTGTGTCTGCCTGCTCTTAAAGGGACAGGAGCCAATAAAGCTTCCTGTCAGTAAAGTTAAAGAACAAAGGGAACAGAGAAAATGACTCGCTGCTCTTGACTAAATAACTTTTTTAGCTTTAATAAGGATTAACTATTTAATTTATAGTTTATGCTGTTCAGACTGCATATAACTTTGATAACTTTATTAAATTTCTGTATATTTTCTAACTGTTAAGACAGGAAGGGCAGGAGTAAACATGACATTTATTATGGGTTTATGTTAGCATTGTTTTAAGTTTACTTAAATTAAAAATGTTATATTTTTGAAGCCTAATAATAAATGTAAAAAAATAAATCACTAGCTGTATTAATATCAGTAATACTGGCCTTCATTCATAAAAAGATGCCATTTAAACAAGTATTTAAAATATACTCTCTTTATGTTGTTTCTACATTAATTTGATTAACTGTGAAATTATTATATTAAAAAATATATTAAAAACGTACAAAAACATTTCTTTTTTATTGCGATTAACCACAAAAAAAAAAATCTAGTTAAAGTTTTTAACTGATTGACAGCACTAGTTTTTAGTATTTTATTAAATTCAACAACTTGAAATCAACAGAAATGTGATATTGGGCTCAGGTTTTGTTGTTGGAAAAAAAATACAAAATAATTTAATTGCTGAATTACCAATTATTAATTGAAATCAAATGTGTATGCAGTAATGATTCTCCTTAACCAACCTTTGTGAATGTTGAGATGTATTTTACTGTGTCTGAATGATAACTTATAACAGATTTCCTCCTGGTGTCGATTCTAAATCTATTCTTTTTTGTATGTTATATATGTCAAAATCTGTGTAAATAATAGAAAGGTCGCTGATTAACACTTGCAATTCAGTGTTGTGATGGTTTTAAAAAATATTCTGACGGTAGTAAAAAAGGTATTAAAAAGTAGTACATTTAACTGTAGGATTGCTGTATATACCCTGTGGACACGAATTGGGGTCCCCTGTCAGAAACCACAT
>NC_090175.1:7795708-7803208 GCF_024679245.1 Pseudorasbora parva | reverse complement strand
TGAGACACGAGCATATTCAAGCCAAAGCAGCATATATTAGTTCTCGGCTAATGTCCGTGTGTCGTGTGTTTTGGATAATGACATTCCAAAAAAAAAAGAATAAAAGTATGTTTACGTGTACTATGAGTGTAACGGTAGTAAACTTTAAGTTCACTACTGCTTCACAACTCTGTTTCTCATTTGTACTACAAGTGAACTCAAAGGTGAACTATGTAGTATTTTTGCAGTAAAATATCCAAAAACCACTAGGCCAGTGTTATATATTTTGTTCAGTTGAGTACTTACAATAGCCCAGAAGTTTCCAACTATTTGTAAATTGTGAGAAAATTGCTATTTTAACTAAGGACCGGGACGTTTCAGCATTGCGTTTGAGGGAGTCGCCTGTCAATTGCGTCATATCTGCGCTACCCTCGGTTTCGGCTTTTATTTCGCAGGAGCGCTTTACTCCATGCGTTCACTTGTTCACACTGCTAAGAGTAACGTCATAACATCGTTTTGAACACACTTAAATGTATCTAATATGATAAACAGAGCTACATTACCTCAAAATCATAACCGGAAGACCGGATCTGTGGCAGGCGCCCGGCAAATGTGTCCCGTCCCGTCATAATAAAAGTCCCGGTATTCGCGAGGCGGGTATTTGTTTAACAATCGCTCCAGCAGCTGTGCTCAGGTCCATAACACTCGGTCCTGCTCTGCTTTAGACTACAGTAACGTTAATAACCGCATGCATGAACGTGATTTCTGCCCGAGTCCTATTTTCCACCGGCTGTGATGAGAAGACCACATCTCCCAAGATGCTGCGCTCACACTTTGCGTCATCAAACTACGATTTGTTTTGAATAGGCGCCCTCCAGTGGACGAAAGCTGCATAGTGCACCTTTAAGTATACTAGTAGTTTACTGTTTTAATACTTGTAGCACATTTATTTAGTTTATAAAAGTACAATTTGAAGTAGTTTTTTAGTTTAACTATACCTTTTCTTTAATAGGCTACTCAATGAAAAGAATAAACACAAATACAAGCCAAATATTCTTATAATACCTAACCCCTTGCATGTCACACCCAATTTTGGCAAATGAAGCATTTTGAAATACCGTATTTTCCAGACTATAAGTCTCTCCGGACTATAAGTCGCATTAGGGCAGAGTGGGAGCCACGCACGCATTTGAGCACCGGCTCGCGTACACTCTCTTGTGCCCGCTCACAGTGCATAACTGAGCAGAAGAAAGAAAGTTTGGAGTGAGAAATTTGTAAGGGACTGGCGAAAAGCAGAGGTTACTTTAACTGTATGTCAGGAAGACTGACTGTCAGGGGGACCGTGACAGGTGGAAAAACGGGCTTAATTTTGGAGACCTGAAATGCCGGATGAATTCTCCTGTACGCCGGAGGAAGTTTGAGGCGGACTGTCACTGGACTTTGGATCTTAGTGACAGTGAATGGGCCAAAAAATTTGGGAGCCAGTTTATTACAGACGGTGTGGAGAGGAATGTTCAGAGTAGAAAGCCACACTTTTTGTCCAACGATGTATTCGGGAGGCCTAGACCGGTGGCGATCGGCTTGAGCCTTAGTGCATTCTCGCACCCGGAGGAGAGCTGTTCTAGCTTTTCTCCAAGTGTGACAACACCTCTGGACAAAGGCGTGGGCGGAGAGGATCGCGACTTCGGATTCCAAGCTCAGAAAAATGGGTGGCTGGTACCCTATACCACTCTCAAACGGAGTGAGGCCCGTGGACGATACAGGTAACAAGTTATGTGCGTACTCAACCCAAGAGAGCTGCTGGCTCCAGGAGGAAGGATTTTGAGACTCTAAACATTGCAACACTCATTCCAAATCTTGGTTGGCCCTCTCAGGCTGACCGTTGCTCTGAGGATGATAACCAGAGGAAAGACTGACACTCGCCCCCAGTAATCGACAAAATTCCCTCCAAAATTTGGACCAGGGTGTCCGCGGGGTTTTAAAAAGTATTAAAAAGTGATAAATCAAAATGGTCAAATTTAAGGCCATTAAAAGTGTTAAATGTGGCCTCAGAGGTATTTTTTTTTTTTCAAATTAGGTATTATTTTTTTAGACTATCAGGTGTCCTATTCTGATTGAAATTCTATCTGCGTTCGCATTAGTTCGTTTAAATATGGGCTTTAGCCATAGACCGTAAAAAAATATGGACGACTCGACATCATCCGTTTCCGCTTGCCATATTTGAAGCTTTCAGGCGCCTTGCACGGCGCGGAAATCTTGGGACCGAGTCTGCGCAGTAGCGATTTCGGGACCGGAGTTGCGCAGTAGAGCGCAGGAAGTAGAGCAGGAAGTACAGCCGCGATATCAAAAGCCCGCCCACACTCTCGCAGATGCAGAACAATTAATAATGTTGGTGTGAAATAAACAGTTATGGAAATGTAGAAATTAAAGCTAAAGCTCTAATCTGCTCCCAAAAATTTCGAAAAAAGTCTGTTAGTGCCTCAGTGACAACTTCACTCAGAGAAGCCGTCAGTCTCCGCTGTCAATCATGACGTCACACCCCCCGTTTTTATAGCATCAAATAACTAACTCAAACTAAACTTATTTTTAAAACGAACACCTGAAATGAAATCATTGTAATGATAACTGCCTTCAGTGACATAAACTAACTTTGGGGAAAACATTTTTGAAGTGTAATTTTATTATTTAGTTTGCCTCGCGTCCATTAAAAATCACAGAGGGGCGGCTATACTGGGACCGGTCACCGGGGGGCGATCGAGGCGCGAAAGCTTCAGTAAATGAGAGGGAGACTGCAGGCTTGGCTTTAGCATATCTGGCCACATAATCAAAGATCTTTCGTCTCCGTCTCAACGTATGTTTGATGCTGACGTCATATTCAGCGGTCGTTCGGCATCATCTCAGAGCACTGCGCGCTTAACAGAAGTGGCTGGCTTACTTTTTATTTTAGACTTGCTTCAAGGCATATCTTCAACGACTATCCTCATAAGAGCAATCTTAAATGATTTATATAAAGTCTAAAATGAACAAAAAGAGTTGTGAGAGAATGAGGCGCGATCCATTGACAGTGAGATCTGTGTGTCTGTCTGCTCTTAAAGGGACAGCAGCCAATAAAGCTTCCTGTCAGTAAAGTTAAAGAACAAAGGGAACAGAGAAAATGACTCGCTGCTCTTGACTAAATAACTTTTGTAGCTTTAATAAGGATTAACTATTTAATTTATAGTTTATGCAGTGCAGACTGCATATAACTTTGATAACTTTATTAAATTTCTGTATATTTTCTAACTGTTAAGACAGGAAGGGCAGGAGTAAACATGACATTTATTATGGGTTTATGTTAGCATTGTTTTAAGTTTACTTAAATTAAAAATGTTATATTTTTGAAGCCTAATAATAAACGTAAAGAAATAAATCAGTAGCTGTATTAATATCAGTAATACTGGCCTTCATTCATAAAAAGATGCCATTTAAACAAGTATTTAAAATATACTGTCTTTATGTTGTTTCTACATTAATTTGATTAACTGTGAAATGATTATATTAAAAAATATATTAAAAACGTACAAAAACATTTCTTTTTTATTGCGATTAACCACAAAAAAAAAAAAAAAAAATCTAGTTAAAGTTTTTAATCGATTGACAGCACTAGTTTTTAGTATTTTGTTAAATTCAACAACTTGAAATCAACAGAAATGTGATATTTGGCTCAGGTTTTGTTGTTGGAAAAAAAATACAAAATAATTTAATTGCTGAATTACCAATTATTAATTGAAATCAAATGTGTATGCAGTAATGCTTCTCCTTAACCAACCTTTGTGAATGTTGAGATGTATTTTACTGTGTCTGAATGATAACTTATAACAGATTTCCTCCTGGTGTCGATTCTAAATCTATTCTTTTTTGTATGTTATATATGTCAAAATCTGTGTAAATAATAGAAAGGTCGCTGATTAACACTTGCAATTCAGTGTTGTGATGGTTTTAAAAAATATTCTGACGGTAGTAAAAAAGGTATTAAAAAGTAGTACATTTAACTGTAGGATTGCTGTATATACCCTGTGGACACGAATTGGGGTCCCCTGTCAGAAACCACATCTTTCAGGAGGCCATGAATGCGAAAGACATGATCAATGACAGTGACCTCTGTGTCCCTGGCAGATGGTAATTTGGGCAGGGGAATGAAATGAGCCGCCTTCGAGAACCGGTCCACCACGGTTAAAACCACCGTGTTGCCCTGTGAGGGTGGGAGGGCAGTAATAAAATCTAGCGAAATGTGGGACCAGGGTCTCGAAGGGACAGACAGCGGCTGAAGGAGCCCCGCTGGAGGCCGATTGGAAGTCTTACCAACAGCACAAACGGAGCAGGCCAAAACAAAATCGCTGTTTAACCAAAAACTTGGTGCGATTTACCCCTGGATGACAAGCAGTCTTGGAACAGTGAACCAAACGGATAACGTCTGGCCACAAGTTCTCAGGCACAAAAAGACGACTCAGTGGGCAACCGGACGGAGGCATTACCCCTTGTAAGGCAGTGCGGACCTTTGACTCGATCTCCCAGATGACCGCAGAAATGACCAGTCTCTCCGGTACGATGGAATCGGGAGAAAAAGGACGCTCGGAACAATCAAAAATTCGAGACAAGGCATCAGGCTTGATGTTCTTAGAGCCCGGGCGGTACGAGATAGAAAAATCAAAACGACCGAAAAAAAAGAGCCCACTGAGCCTGCCTAGAGTTCAAGCGTTTAGCGGATCTAATGTACTCTAGGTTCTTGTGATCGGTCCAGACTATAAAAGGAACCCCCGAATCCTCTAACCAGTGACGCCACTCTTCCAAGGCTAACTTAACTGCCAACAACTCTCGGTTACCAATATCGTAATTTCATCCGTCGGGTGACAATCAATGAGAAAAATACGAGCAGGGGTGAATCTTACCATCCGCGGAAGAGCGCTGGGAAAGAACCGCACCAGCCCCTACCTTTGACGTGTCGACCTTCACCACAAACTGACGTGAAGGATCAGGCATCACCAGGATGGGAGCTGAAACAAAGCGGCTTTTTAGGTTAGAGAATGCAGCCTCAGCTGCACTCGACCACCTGAATGTCACCCTGGTGGAGGTCAAGGCACTCAGAGGAGCGGCTAGCTGGCTGTAGTTGAGAATAAAACGCCGGTAAAAATTGGCAAACCCCAGGAACCTCTGCAGGGCCTTGCGGGAATCTGGGGTTGGCCAATCTAGCACAGCCTGAATCTTATCGGGATCCATGCGCACTCCCTCTGACGATACGATAAACCCCAAGAACGGGACCGACTCTGCATGAAACACGCATTTCTCCACCTTGACAAAAAGCCTTTTCGCCCTGAAGCACATTTCTGACATGCTGAATATGTTCTTGGAGAGAAAAAATCAATATGTCATCCAGGTAAACATATATGAACTGATCGACCATGTCTCAGCACATCATTGACAAGTGCTTGGAAGCCTGCGGGAGCATTGGACAGCCTGAAAGGCATGACCAGATATTCAAAGTGCCCCCTGGGGGTATTAAACGCAGTCTTCCATTCATCCCCCTCCCTAATGCGAACCAAATGATAAGCGTTGCGGAGATCTAACTTCGTAAAAAAGGAAGCTCCCTGCAGCCGCTCGAAAGCTGAAGACATCAGCGGCAAAGGATTGGTATTCTTTGCCGTGATGTTATTCAGCCCCCGATAGTCGATGCAAGGCCGCAGGGAACCATCCTTCTTACCCACGAAGAAGAACCCCGCACCCGCAGGAGAAGAGGAAGGGCGGGTGATCTTGGCTGCTAAAGAATCAGAAATATATTTCTCCATGACCTCCCTTTCCGGAGCGGAAAGCGAGTATAATCTGCCTTTAGGCGGAGACGTACCTGGCAAGAACTGCAAGGAGCATAGCGTGAGCACAAGGAACACAACAGATCGATCCGACAAGGAACTGACAAGCACAGAGACAATATACACCCACGCTGACAAGTTGCAGCTGCAGCTGATCGCTAATCAGCGATCGTAAACACATGACGATCAATGACGTACGTACAAACACACACGCACACCACACATCAGAATAACCTCCATAGACCTGTGAAACGTGACACTGTAATGAAGAAAAAGAAGAAAGCTACTTGCGGACTGAAAGCAAGATGGCCAGAGCTGAAGGAACGAGTCCACAGACGCTTGAACTCTCTGCCGGGAGAGGCTCAGCCGCGCGAGACGAACGCTGTGTGAATCATTCTCCGCTGCATACTACATGCAGTTTGTGTTTTGCAGAATAAGATTTGCTTTATGGGGGCATTTTGTTTGTGTTCAGTCTTTCTAAGATGTTGTCTTTAAGTTAATATTTCAGTTAAGAGTTTTTTTTTCTGTTTTCAGTTATTTTTTTCTGGGGTAGGTTACTGGAGCAGCATAGAGCGTCCTCTCGCGGCTTTATGTTTATTCTTGTCAGTCAGTATGAATAAAATTTGAAATATAAGTCGCATCTGAATATAAGTCGCAGGACCAGCCAAACTATGAAAAAAAGTGCGACTTATAGTCCAGAAAATTCGGTACCCCAAATAAAAGGGCTAGTGCTCGCAAGTCTTTATGAGTAGACACATAAGTAACATATATCTAGAAAGCCAAGGCTTAAGAGTTTACAATTCAGAATAACTCGGAGTGTTTTACACATGAAGATATATAGGCTCAAACATTCAAACAAAAATAAAAAATATTTTAATATATTTTAAAATGTATATAAATATCATGTGACTTCTAGTATAACAACTTATAACCACAACTAATGTGAAGCCACACGTGTGGCCATGCTTCTTTTAAAATCTGAGGATGAAATCTCTAAAATCATGCATTTTATGAAACATATTGTAAGACTGTCGTTTGAGTGTTTAGCAAAGGCTAAGAGAAGATGCTAATCATTGTTATTGGCCTCTAAAACACATATTTTCAGTCTACTAACTAGTCTTTTAGCTGCTCAATTCACAGTCTATTGTTTTCACTCAATGAGCGTTTCACAGGTCTGTCATGAATGACTTAATCCGCATTATTCTTTTATAGTAATTATTTTATTCATATCGACGCATAAAAACCTATTCAGGCATTCTGGATTGGCCATCAATCCCACAATCATTCCAGTTTATATTAAAACCTACTATCTGAAGTCTTTTGGCAACCAGACAACGAAAAAAAAAGCATACTGTTGGTACCTTATGTGAAATAAAATATAACGTTAGCTCCTGGTGTGACAGGTGCATTTGAGCTACAGTTAGCATCAAAATGGACTGCATTTATATAGCGCTTTTAACAGACCCTATGGCCATCCAAAGCGCTTTACATTTTTTTTCGCCTCACATTCACCCATTCATACACCGACGGCGATGTCAGCCACGTAAGGCGCCATCCAGCTCGTCGGGAGCAGCTGGGGTTAGGTGTCTTGCTCATGGACACCTTCACACTTGGTCAGGTGGAACCGGGGATTGAACCACCAACCTTCTGGTTTGTAGACAACCTACATGAACCACTG
>NC_090175.1:7780708-7793208 GCF_024679245.1 Pseudorasbora parva | reverse complement strand
CCTAACCCCCATTTCTGGAGAGGAAATCGGCCACAGCCATCTGAGCACCCGGCCTGTGGACCACCTTGAATTTAAACGGCTGAAGAGCTGGATACCAACGGGTGATCCGCGCGTTGGTATCCTTCATGCGGTGGAGCCATTGGAGAGGAGCGTGGTCCGAACAGAGGGTGAACTCCCGCCCCAGGAGGTAATAGCGGAGAGTGAGAACGGCCCATCTGATGGCCAAACACTCCTTCTCTATGGTGCTGTACTTAGCTTCCCTCTTGGAGAGCTTACGGCTAATGTACAGCACCGGCCGCTCTCCCCCCTCCACCTCCTGGGCCAGGACTGCGCCCAGCCCCCTGTCCGACGCATCAGTCTGCAACAAGAAAGGGAGAGAAAAGTCAGGGGAGTGTAAAAGCGGCCCGCCACATAGAGCAGCCTTCACTTGGGTAAAAGCCTGTTGACACGGCTCAGTCCACTGGACCGTATCTGGTAGCCCCTTTCTAGTAAGATCAGTCAAAGGGCTGGTGAGGTCCGAATAATTTGGTATAAACCGTCTTTCACGAGTTCACACTTACAAATAATTCAGATAGAATAAATAGTATGCGTATTTGGCGTGCTGTCCGAGGAGAGGGCTCCGAGCTCGGTATTTGGCCCGAACCCAAAGTACTCCCCCCGTATCTCTGGTTAGGAAAGTTAACCAGGTGCGTGTGAGGTAGAAGGGGTGGTGGAGGGATGCTGCAAACTTTGTCAAGGAACATTGGTGAGTTGACTGGCTATTTATGTGATCCTCTACTTGAGCTGATTGGTAGACATGATGATTACTGATTGTTGACAGCTGGTTGGAATGACATCATGATTAGGTAGATCATTTGCACGTGCTTCTCCCGAACTTAGTTTTTTTAAGAAACATCATTTCACGAGTTCACACTTACAAATAATTCAGATAGAATAAATAGTATGCGTATTTGGCGTGCTGTCCGAGGAGAGGGCTCCGAGCTCGGTATTTGGCCCGAACCCAAAGTACTCCCCCAAAAAATTGCTACTAGCATAGGACAGCAGCCAGTAAATGATGTTGATGCCCCCCAAAAGTTGCAGAGCATGAACTGGTGCTGTGCCGATCGAAGGGGGGTTAGTTACTGGATCGGGAGATCTTTGATCATTATTTTCTGAGGTTTTGGTGGTCGTGGTATCAGACGGGTGAAACTCGTTGGTAGTCAGCTGGGGGTGGTTGCTTGTAGGCGGGAGGAGATAGCAGTGCTGTGGCAGTGGAGACGAGCTGTTTCAGCATGCTTTCGAACGTATCCAATGGGCTGGCTGTACAGAGAATTAGGCTCCTGTAGGAGTTGAGAAGATGACACTGCTGTGGTGGTGGGACTAGTTTGGATGGAGGAACAGAACTCCTGCAGGAGTGAGGTTGGTGATACTGCTGGCAGTGGAGATGAGCCCTTTGAATCTGCTTTCCCAAACTATCCGAAGACCCAGTTGTACAGAGAATTAGGCTCTCTGTAAGGGAACGGTGATGCTGCTGAGACAGTGGAACGGGTTTTGGAAGGGCGTATCAGAGCTCCTGCGGGAGCGGAATTGACTGTAACTGCTGCAGCAAAGATACGAGACGTTTCAACTTGCTTTCCAACTATCCAAACGAACCATTTGTATGGACGATTGGGCTCCTGTGGGAAAGGAGATGGCGACATTGCTGTGGTATTGAAACGGGTTTCGGTGGAGTATCGGGCTTTGCGAGAGCGGAGTTGTCGATACTGCTGCAGCCGTGGGGACGAGCCGTTTTAACTTGTTTTTTGAAACCCCCGGGTTGGAAGTAGAACCTCAACTCCTGCGGAAATATGGAGAGATCACTGCTGCGGCAGTACGAGCAAGTTGAATGGAAAAACGGAACTCTTGCGGGAGCTGAGGCGGTATCACTGCTGTGGTAGTGGAGGCTTTGGGTGGAGGAACTGGCTTCTGTTGGAGCGGAGGAGATGACACTGTTTGCAGTAAAAGTCGGTTGGAGAAACTGGGCTTCTGCTGGAGCGAATGAGATAACACTGCTGCGGCAGTGAGAACCAGCTGGATGGAAAAGCTTAGCTTCTGTTTGAACGGAGGAGATACTGCTGCGGCAGTGAGAGCCAGCTGGATGGGGAATCCTGAGATTCTATTGGGATGGAGGAGATAACACTGCTGCGGCAGTGACAGCCAGCTGGATGGAGAATACGGAGCTTTTGTTAGAGCGGAGGAGATAACGTTGCTGCGGCAGTGAGAACCAGCTGGATGGAAAGCTTAGCTTCTGTTAGAACTGAGGAGATACTGCTGCGGCCGTGAGAGCCAGCTGGATGGGGGAATACTGAGATTCTATTGGAGTGGAGGAGATAACAATGCTGCGGCAGTGACAGCTGGCTGGATGGAGAATACGGAGCTTCTGTTAGAGCGGAGGGGATAACACTGCTGCGGCAGTGACAGCCAGCTGGATGGAGAGTCCTGAGCTTCTGTTAGAGCGGAGGAGATAACACTGCTGCGGCAGTGAGAGCCCGCTGGATGGGGAATACGGAGCTTCTATTGGAGCGGAGGAGATAACACTGCTGTGGCAGTGACAGCCAGCTGGATGGAGAATCCTGAGCTTCTGTTAGAGGGGAGGAGGTAACACTGCTGCGGCAGTGAGAGCCAGCTGGATGGAGAATCCTGAGTTTCTGTTTGAGCGGAGGAGATAACACTGCTGCGGCAGTGACAGCCAGCTGGATGGGGAATACTGAGCTTCTATTGGAGCGGAGGAGATAACACTGCTGCGGCAGTGGGAGCCGGCTGGATGGAGAATCCTGAGCTTCTGTTTGAGCGGAGTTAACACTGCTGCGGCGGTGACAGCCAGCTGGATGGAGAATCCTGAACTTCTGTTAGAGCAGAGGAGATAGCGTTGCTGCGGCAGTGACAGCCAGCTGGATGGGGAATACTGAGCTTCTGTTAGAGCGGAGGAGAAAACACTGCTGTGGCAGTGAGAGCCGGCTGGATGGAAAAACTGAGCTTCTGTTTGAGCGAAGGAGATAACACTGCTGCGGCAGTGGAAATTTGAGGTGGGTTCCTGCGGGAGTAACTAGAGAGATGCTGCTACGGCAGTGAATATTATTGATTCACTTAGTGAATTTGGTGATGTTGAAATGGAGCGGATGTGGTGATCCTGTAGGATTGAGTGTATGGAAAAAGCTGAAGCTGAAACAATTTTAGCTGATGAGGGTCTGTTGGGCTTCTTTGATGTGGGAGCGATTGGAGCGGATGTAGCTCTTGAAAGCCTCTGACGACCAGCGACCAAGTTTTTGGATCTGGTGCTGGGAGAGACCTTTTTGAGCAGCTGTGGTTGCTGCACCTATGCGGAATGAATGGCTAGAAAAGTTGTCTGCTGAGATGCCGGATAGAATCAGTATAGACTTGAGGTGTTTTTGGAACCAGAAACGTGTGACAGGGCGGTTAGCATCGTCTGTGAAGAGTGGTTCAGAGAAAAGTTTAGTCTGCGAACTTCTGAAATGAAGGTAGGCTAAAAGGGATTGATACGGCTGGATTGGTGATGGAAGGTTGAAAATGTAAATGGAATGCCCTTTTTTTTCATTTGGTCCGTCTTGCTTTGTTTGATGAAGTAAGAGATTGTTTCGTTATCTAGCACTGCTAGGTCTGAAATTGTAGGATGAAGCTTTAGGTTGAAGGTGGATGTGATGGTAATTTCTGAGCTTCTGAGAAAACCGAAGAAAGCCAATATGAACATTGCATCCAGAGTGCGGATGCAGTATTGGTGGAGTGGTATCCTCGGCGGAGGGTGGAGATACATTTGGTAAGTATATCTAGAGTTATTGGTTGTCTGGCGTCTGGGTGGGTGGGTTGAGTCTTTTGGATGCCTTTGATGAGCATGGATGTTTGTGAATTGGATATTTCTGGAGAGGGCAGACCAAACGCAAGTTTGTGAAAAAATTGAATTCCGCTTAGATAACCCTTGATGGAGCTGACTTGGAGATTCTTGTTGCTGTTGAGATAAGATATGAATGAAGTGATGGTAAGCGAAGAATAATCTGGAAAATTCAGCTTGTATATGGAGTGAAAAGACTTGAAACACTTCCATGCAGTTAGGTAGGATTGAAGGGTTCTGGGGGAAACAGCTTGAAGGATGGAATTGAGAGAAGCGTCAATGAGGGGTCTCAATGGGTGGTTTATGGGAATATTAGCTCTCAATATTTTGGTACTGGGGTTGGGAATGGGAATGGGTCCGCCTTTGGCGCCAACAGCCTGAATTTCTGTGAGGATCTGTGCTCTAATGTTGCTGGCGACAGGGGGCAGTTCCAAGGCTGTAGAATTCGGCGGGAAGGGCATCTGTGTTGCAGAAAACAGAGTGAATGGAGCACTAGTTTGGGAAAAAGTGTTAGGCGGATAGAAAACCAGGGGCCGAAAACCGCTTGCGGAGGCAACCTCTCGTTTCAGTCGGTCCCCGACAAAGAAGGAATGGGAAAAAGGGGAAAGAGGAAAGCTAAGGAGGACAAAAAGCAGCTGGGCCTGCACCGCTAGCGGAGGCAGCCTCGCGCTAGAGTTTGATGGTGGGGCTGCAGGCCAAGGGAAGGGGTTAGAAAAAGTGACAGGAAAAGGCTGTGATACAAAGCTTGAGCTGCTGGCGGAAGCGTACTTACGCTTAAAGGATTGCCTGGGGCAGAGGAAACTGGTATTGTAACCTGGGGTGCAATGCTGGAAAACACCCACGGTCTCTGGCTCGGCGGAGCGGAGAGATGAGTTGGGCTGGGTGGCGGCGACGATGGCAGCGGTGGCTGGAACTGTGGCGCGGCCCGGGCTAGCTGAGGGCCTGCTGCAGTGGCCTGGTGCTCGAGGAAGAACCAATTCTGTGGGAGAAGGGGTCTTTTGAGAGCGTGAGTTCGGATCCTTATGTTTCCTTGATCTGTTTGTAGTTTTGGAAGGTGGAGTGGATTTTGGAGATGGAGAAGCTGCTTGAAGTGACACGTACAGGTTGTATAATTTGGCTTTATTAATTCTTCTGGAAAAATTATCCTCGACACTGATTAGCACTTGTCTTAACCCTAGTACGGTCCATTTCTCTATTGCTGGAATCGTAGGTTGTACTGAGGAGTAGGAGGAAGCTGGAGATGGTGGATGTCTTGAAGGTGGAGGCGATGGCAAGCCTCTGCGTCTCGGTGTACGGGATGTGGCTCGGCTGGGCCGGCGGCCACGCTGTGTTGCTGGAGATTCAGTCACGGTGTCTTGTTGGGTTGTGGTGCTCCTTGCAGCTGTGGGATGCTGTAGAGGATCTTCGTCAGATGGATAAATTTCATTCTCAAACATTGCAATGGGTAGGACCAATTTTCTTCAGCTCCTGCGGAAGCATAAAGAACAAGACTGTTTTGGCAGTGGAGAAACGGTTAGCCAGAGAAACCGAGCTCCTGTGGGAGCAGAGGGAACTGCACTGCTTGCAGCAGTGGAGAAACGGTTAGCCAGAAAAACTGAGCTCCTGTGGGAGCAGTGGAAAACGGTTAGCCAGAAAAACTGAGCTCCTGTGGGAGCAGTGGAAAAACGGTTAGCCAGATAAACTGAGCTCCTGTGGGAGCAGAGGGAACAGCACTGCTACAGCAGTGGAGAAGAGATTAGCCCGAAAAACTGAGCTCCTGTGGGAGCAGAAGGAAGCACACTGTTATGGACACTGGAGGAATTAGCCAGAGAAACTGAGCTCCTGTGGGAGCAAAAGGAAACACACTGTTATGGATACTGGCGAAATTAGCCAGAGAAACCGGGCTCCTGTGGGAGCTGAAGGAAGCACACTGTTATGGACACTGGAGGAATTAGCCAGAGAAACTGAGCTCCTGTGGGAGCAAAAGGAAACACACTATTATGGATACTGGCGAAATTAGCCAGAGAAACTGGGCTCCTGTGGGAGCAGAAAGAACAGCACTGCTGTGGCACAGGAGAAAAATAGCCGGAGAAACTGAGCTGCTGCGGGAGCAGAGATAACAGCGCTGCTGTGGCGCGGAGGAGAAAAAGATTAGCCAGAAAACTGAGCTCCTGTGGGAGCAGAGAGAATAGCACTGTTATGGCAGAGGAGAAATTAGCCAGAGAAACTGAGCTCCTGTGGGAGAAGATGGAACATCACTGCTTCTGTGGTGGAGAAAAAGTTAGATGGAACAAAATGGAAAAGCATGTTTGTAAAACCATAATGGGACTCTTATTTTGAAAGAGACCCATTTGGGTCCAACTCTTATTAAATTTAGCATACAACATTACAATATAAATCACATTAAAGAAAACAGTCCTGGTTCATAAGAACTTGGCGCCATACATTGATTGTAAATGCTCTGAAACTGTAATATTCTGAACGCAACACGGCGCCACATTCAAAAGTTTAATCACAATTAGGAAGATGTGATGTATGTTTCTGTCTCCAAAATATAAGATGGCTTAAATAATCATTATGCTGTATTGTCAACATTTAAGTTACTTAGCCTCACGATACATTCATTCGCTTTGCGAGCGAGTAAATTTATTGTTCATCACCACGGCAAATGCACTTTGTGTGTGACAAGTTTCTGTCTGTTGTACACAGAGGCAGCAAGATCACAACAAAGCTTGATGCGTGCCGGAACTATGTTATTTAAGATACATTTCTATTTCTTGGGACAGGAGCTGTTGTAGCTGTCCTGCTGCAAGTCTGTGCAGTGTGCACTCTTTACAGTGTCTGAGCGCTGCTCAAACAATTGACTCCTCATTGATTGAATTGTGGCAAAGACCACATTACACTTTGGAAAAAACAGGAATTCTTTTACCGTGATGTTGAGGAGCCATTGGTTTGAAATAATGCTGATGAAAAGCGGCCAAAAGGGGCTTTAAATAGCTTAGGAATTTGTAAGGAAAGTTTTGTAGCATTGTAGCATAGCTTCAAGCAGCGTGTGGAGCCATGTTGACAGCGTGGGTAGAAAAAGTAACCTGCCAGAATGCTGCAAACTTTGTCAAGGAACATTGGTGAGTTGACTGGCTATTTATGTGATCCTCTACTTGAGCTGATTGGAAGACATGCTGATTGTTGACAGCTGGTTGGAATGACATCATGATTAGGTAGATCATTTGCACGTGCTTCTCCCGAACTTAGTTTTTTTAAGAAACATCATATAATATCCCGCCAGCCCCAAAAACTGTCTTACCTCCTTTTTGGTCTTGGGCCTCGGACAGGTTGCAATTGCGGCAGTCTTATCAATTTGGGGACGCACCTGACCATGACCCAAGTGGAAGCCCAGATACCTTACTTCCACCCGCCCAATCGCACACTTCTTTGGGTTGGCCGTGAGCCCCGCTCCCCTCAGCGACCTCAGGACCGCCCTCACATGCTGCATATGCCGCTGCCAATCGTGACTATAAATCACTATGTCATCCAGGTACGCAGCAGCATATGCAGCATGGGGGCGCAAAATCCTATCCATGAGTCGCTGGAAGGTTGTGGGCGCCCCGAACAAGCCGAAAGGAAGCGTGACGAATTGGTGTAATCCAAACGGCGTGGTGAAAGCTGTCTTTTCTTTGGACAATGGAGACAAGGGGATCTGCCAATAGCCCTTTGTTAAGTCCAGTGTCGAATAAAATCGAGCCGTGCCTAACCGATCAAGCAACTCGTCAACCCGCGGCATTGGATACGCGTCGAATTTCGACACAGCGTTCACCTTGCGGTAGTCCACACAGAACCTGACCGAGCCGTCTGTCTTGGGAACCAAAACTATCAGGCTCGCCCAGTCACTGTTGGACTCCTCGATTACTCCCATGTCGAGCATTGCGCCTAATTCTTCCGAGCAAAGAATTACGAAGAATTGAAAGATTTAAGAATCTTTCAAGCGATACGGCCGGCTGCGAACTACCACGCCCGGCTCGGTCTCGATATGGTGCTGAATCAAGTCGGTACGTCCCGGTAGGGGCGAGAACACATCAGCGAACTTCGCCTGCAATTTTGATAAATCAGTGAGTTGTAACGGTGAGAGGTGATCTCCCCCAGGGGCCAGCGCGACTGATTGCGCTTTAATGCTCGCCTCTGGCCCGAGATCATCCTCTCCCCCGATCACCGTTGCCAACAACACTGATTCCACCTCATTCCATTTTTTTAGCAGGTTGAGGTGGTATATTTGACGTGCCCCGTTCCTATCGGATCGTATCACTTCATAATCGAGCTCTCCTACCTGTCGTGCGACCTCAAACGGCCCCTGCCACTTTGACATTAATTTTGAGCTCGACGTAGGGAGTAGAACGAGCACTTTCTCTCCCGGTGTGAATTTGCGTAGTTTTGTACCCCTGTTATATGACCGGCTCTGGCGGTCCTGGGCTTGCAACAAATTCTCCCTCGATAGCCGCCCCAAAGTGTGGAGTTTTGTTCGCAAGTCCATCACATACTGAATTTCGTTCTTAGCCAAAGAAGGCCCCTCCTCCCAAGTTTCTCGTAGGACGTCCAGCACCCCCCGGGGCTGCCGTCCGTAGAGAAGCTCGAAGGGGGAAAACCCCGTGGAGGCTTGCGGGACCTCCCGCACAACAAATAAGAGGGGTTCTAACCACCGATCCCAATTTTTGGCGTCTTCCTGTACGAATTTACAGATCATGGATTTAAGAGTGCGATTAAATCGTTCGACCAAGCCGTCTGTTTGTGGGTGATAGACGCTTGTTCGAATGGATTTAATGCCCAATAATCCGTACAATTCGCTTAACGTGCGTGACATAAACGCCGTGCCTTGATCAGTGAGGATTTCCTTCGGAATCCCCACTCGGGAGATTAAACGAAACAGTGCTTCCGCAACACTCTTCGCAGAGATGTTGCGGAGAGCCACTGCTTCCGGATATCGTGTTGCGTAGTCCACGATAACTAGCGCAAAACGATGTCTGCGTGCGGATCGCTCTAATGGCCCGATGAGGTCCATCGCAATTCTCTCGAAGGGGACCTGCATTAATGGAAGGGGGCGCAATGGCGCTTTTGGGGCGGCCAGTGGATTCACCAACTGACATTCAGGACAAGACGCGCACCACCTGCGCACATTGTCATGAATGCCTGGCCAAAAAAATCGGGTCATTAAACGATTCAGCGTGGCCGCCTGTCCCAGGTGGCCCGCCATCGGGTTAGAGTGAGCCGCCTGGAAAAGCATTTCCCGGCGGCTCTTTGGTACTAACAATTGGGTTGTATCTACCTTTGTCTGAGTGTCTTGGGTCACTCGATACAACCGATCCTTGATTATGGCAAAATATGGATACGAGACAGGCAAGGCAGGTTGGAGAGACTGACCGTCAATCGATCGGACCTGCTGGAAGGCATTTTTGAGGGTCTCATCTTGTGACTGCTCCAGAGGAAAGTCATCGCGGTCCGAGAGAATCAGTCTCTCGATCCCGCTCGGTTCCTCTGAAGCTGTCCCCAAGGGTCCCGTCTCAGTCTCCCCAAGCTGCACTCGCGCCGCCCCCCTCCTCGCCTTTTTCTCCCAAGCGGCGTCCGCGCATAACGACCCCAATAAAGCCGGAAAGGCGGGCCAATTTGTCCCCAGAATTAGCGGATGCCGGAGGTGTGGACTAACCGCCACCTCTATACTATGCTTTTTCCCCCGAAACTGTATCGTGACCGGGACAACCGGATATTCCACCACATCCCCGTGCACACACCGCACCTTAACCATGCGGCTTGTATCCAATGCCCCAGGCTGCATCAGGCTTTGATGGATCGAGGTTTGGTTACATCCTGAATCCACCAAGGCCTGATATGTACCCCCCTTGATACTCACAGGAATTTGGTACTCTCCTGCCTGATCGGGGGTGGTCCGCTGGACATTCGGGATCCGGATCATTGTTCCGATGTCCATCATCGGACATCGGTCCACAAAATGATCCGGATCACCGCACCGCCAGCAGGCCAGCCCAGGCCTACCCGCCGCCCCTGCGGCGGGGAGTGGGTTGGAGAATGAGCGCGGAAAGGGGGCGGAACCAGAGCCATTGTCACTACCAGCCCCCAGCGGCCCCGCCCCCCTGGGCGGAGCCCGCGAACTCCCGGACGGTCCGAGGCCCATCCCACCCCGGCCTCTGGGGGGGACGCGAGGAGGGCCTGGAGGGCGGGACCTGGGGAGAGGGACAGGGCGAGAGAGAGAGAGAGGGGGGAGAGAGAGAGGGAGAAGTTAATGGGGGCTCGCCGACCCCCGGGCACGCCACCAGGTGGTCCTCCGCCAAGTTGATGGCCGTCTCCAGCGACGTGGGCCGGTGGCACTGGACCCACTCGGCGGTCTTCCTTGGGAGCCGAGCGATAAACTGCTCCAGCACCACCAGATCGACAACATGGTCCACGTCGCTTCCGCCGGCCAGAAGCCATCTGCGGCACTCGTCCCGGAGCTGTTGGGCCATTGCGAAGGGTCGGCCGGACTCACCCCACTCCATGGATCGGAACCACTGTCTGTGTTGTTCCGGGGTCCGGCCGACCCGCTGAAGGATGGCCCTCTTCAGATCGTCGTATTTCAGGAGGTTCGCGACCGGTAGTTGTTGCGCGGCCGCCTGGGCTTCTCCTGATAGTAGCGGGATGAGGCGCACCGGCCACTGTGCCCGGGGCCACCCGCAGGCCTCCGCGGCCTTCTGAAACAGATCTATGAAGGCCTCCGGGTCGTCTTCAGGCCCCATTTTATGGAGGGGCACGTGGACCGGTGCGCTGGCCAGCCCGGCGGCCTCGGCGCGAACCTCCCGATCCATCCAGCTCCGGAACCGCTCGCGGTCCTCTTGCTGGCCTTGGACTATCGCCTCGAAGCGGCGCTCCTGTTCCGTCCGAAGGTCCAGCATCGCCTGGTGTTGTTCTTGGTGGAGGACCGCGAGGGAGTTGATGATATCCGCAAATGGCGTGGCGGAGGGCGTCTGCATGGCGGCGGCTCGGTCCTACTTCCTTCCCGGGTTTCGGCACCAGTGTAGCAAAGTTCGTATAGAAGGAAGGAAGAGGACACGGGGGTCGGCAGGACTGTTGATGCTCTTTTATTATAGTAACTTAAATCACACTCAGGCGTGTGTTGGCAGTCAAAACTCATGAACAATAAACACTTCCGGTTCACAGCACTTCCGGCTTCCGGGTCAGGTTCAGTCTCTTTGTGGGTCGCATCAACAGTCCAACTCTCTCTCTCCCTGGTCTCTGGTTCCGCTGGTGTTTTATCCCGTCTCCGCGCTCATTACTGGAACAAGAGACAGGTGTTATTAATCTGAGTCCAACCCACTCACTTACCGCTCGTCCCGCGGCTCTCTCTCCCGCTGCAGACCTCGCTGAACCACGCCCCCCTTGCCACAGTGATGATGATGATGGTGATGATGATGATGATGATGATGATGATGGTAATGATGATGATGATGGTGATGATGATGGTAATGATGGTGATGATGATGGTAATGATGATGGTGGTGATGATGGTGATGATGATGGTGGTGATGGTGATGATGATGATGATGATGATGATGGTGATGATGATGATGATGATGATGATGGTAATGATGGTGATGATGATGATGGTGGTGATGATGGTGATGATGATGATGGTGATGATGATGGTGATGATGGTGATGATGATGATGATGATGATGATGATGGTGATGATGATGATGGTGGTGATGATGATGATGATGATGATGATGATGATGATGATGATGATGATGATGATGGTAATGATGGTGATGATGATGGTAATGATGATGATGATGATGGTGGTGATGATGGTGATGATGATGGTGTTGATGGTGATGATGATGATGGTGATGATGATGATGATGATGATGATGGTAATGATGGTGATGATGATGATGGTGGTGATGATGATGGTGATGATGGTGATGATGATGGTGATGATGATGATGATGATGATGATGATGGTGTTGATGATGATGATGGTGATGATGATGATGATGATGATGATGATGATGATGATGATGATGATGATGATGATGATGATGATGATGTTGTTTTGTTGTCAGACCTGCAGGTGGAGACTCCTCAGAGTGTAAAGTTGGGAGAGTCAGTCACTCTGACCTGTAAAAGCAGCTGCTCTCTGCCTGAACACACACCATTCATCTGGTACAGAGACACACACACATTGACTAAAGGAATTGTGAAAGTGAATCAGCTTCAGCTGTGGTCAGTCAGTCGTTCTGATGCAGGAAACTATCAATGTGCTGTAGGAGGAAATGAACGTCTGAAATCTCCTGCTGTTTATCTTAAAGTTGAATGTGAGTACAAACTGATTCATTAATATTAGTGAAATATGTCACACACTTGGATTGTCATAAATTAATTTGGGTGAATATGTAAAGGTACACGGCTCTTTGCTGTGTGTTGAAAATGGAACAGAAGAAAGAGAAAGACTTCTGTGTCTGTTGCTGAAAGCCTCTTTAATTATTTTCCTCATGTCTGTGTTTCAGCTGTTGATGGTCTGCTGGATTGGGGAGTGAAGTACAGCCCTTCATATGTTTGTGCATTAAAGGGATCATCAGTGACGATATCCTGCACTGTAACAGATCCTTATTATGAG
>NC_090175.1:7730708-7775708 GCF_024679245.1 Pseudorasbora parva | reverse complement strand
CAAGTGTTGAGCTAATACTGCTCCATTCCTGAAATCCGGCCCTACAATATTTAGTAGGTGATTCAGAGTGATGACATTGTGTTTTAACAGCAACCTGCTAAGTCCAGGAAAAAAAGAGCTGTCCGTTATGTCCAACCGAGAGCCATGGATTAAGGGTTCCTCTAGCAGCCAATGAAGAGAATGTGAGATGGTCATTGAACATCAAAGAGACTCCAAACTTTAAAAATGTTCTTATAAAAAATTGGCAAAGTAGAAGTGTCCATTTTTTGGGGATGCATCAAAAAAAGTCCTTTGTCCAGCCCCAATCCTGCAAAACTACGTAAAATCAGGCAAGAAACGGCACCCCAGCTACAATTTAAAGGTCCATCCAACAATCTTAGCACAAACGGCAGGCGAAAAGTTGCAAATCTGCTTTTAAGATGCACCAGACCTTGACCACCTTCCTCTTTAGGCAAAAACAATACATTTTGTGAGACCCAGTGTAATCTATCCCCCAAAAAAATCCACCAGGATAGCCTGGATTTTTGAAAGTAGCTGCAAAGGAGGGTCTATACAGGCAAACTTATGCCATAAGGAAGACGCCACCAAATTATTAATAATTAAAATGCGTCCTCTGTATGACAATTTTGGAGTCAAATACTTCCAATTGTCCAGGCGTCCTTTGACTCAATTAAACCTTCCCAATGTTTATGTACTATTGTGTCATTACCTAAATAAACACCCAAATATTTAAAACCTTCATTTCTACAATGTAAACCAGCAGGAAGTTTTGGTTTTCCACTTTTACAACTTCCTATAAGTAAAGCTTCGCTTTTACTCCAATTAATATTAGCAGAAGATAGAGCTTTAAATTTGACAAGCAATTCAGATAAAGCATTTACATCACTTTGCTTACTAATCAGAACTACGATGTCATCAGCGTATGCTGATAATAAAATGCTACCATTACAATTCGGCAAAGATATGCCATGAAGCTTAATTCTTACTTGCTGTAATAAAGGCTCTGGCCAACGAATAGAGCATACCTGAAAGCGAACAGTCCTGCCTAATACCTCTACAAGCCCCAAAAGGAGCAAATAACCCACCGTTGACCTTGAGAATACTCTGAATGTTAGAGAACTTTCTCCTGATCTATAAAACTCTGACAAAAAACAAAAGCCCCCAAATCTCTCCATAAATACACATGCTCAACACGGTCAAAAGCTTTCTCTTGATCCAATGATATTAAACCACAATCCAAATTTAACACCTTAGAGACATCAAGAAGATCTCGAATCAATGAAACATTATCAAAGATTGACCTGCCGGGGACACAGTATGTTTGGTCAGGATGTATGACCTGGTCCATAACTTCTGCCAATCGGTTAGCTCAAACTTTAGAGAGCAGTTTGTAGTCACTTTACAGCAAGGAGACTGGCCGCCAACACGATGTCCGTCAGATCACCCTTCTTGGGTAGGAGAGTCAAGACTGCGCTGCGGGAACTCAACGGCAGTAGCCCTCCAGCAGAACTGTCATTCAGTACCTCTAGCAAGTCTTCTCCAATCTCTGACCAAAATGACCAAAAGTCTACTGGCAGACTGTAAATCCCTGGTGCTTTTCCCAGCTTGTTACGTGCTTATAAGATGTAAACGGGATAATGACGCAACATTTATGTAAGATGTGACTGTGGAGGTGTAGACAGGAAAAACAACCACAAACAAAACTTAGTGAAGCTTACATAGTTTATTAAATCAAATGTAATATGTTCAAAAGAACCAGTAAACGTGAAACACAAATAATAAACAAGAGAATCACCCAAATCAATGAAATAATCAAAACAAAACCCCCACTACTACTAACCCAAACCTCTAAACTAACTAACAAAGAAAAATTTAGAAAAAAACAGAGATCTTCAGCGTATACGACGCTTTAAATAAACTACGCTGAATATCAAAACTAAAATACAATTGAGGGCGAATTCTCCCTTTAACTAACTAACACAACACAAAAACTACCTATCTAAATAAGACAACACAAACTCAAATCAATAACTAAAGACAATCAAAGACTTAATACCTGGCCGAGTAAAACACAGCGTTTGTCTCTCAACATCAGCGAGTAACACGTTGATCTCAGAACACCTGTGCGCAATCAACTCTAGTGTATGCACATATTCTCTCAGACAGGACTAGTATAAGAATTATTCCATAAAAAAAGATGTTAACTCAGAACCAAGTAGTCAAGTGTCTAACAAATAATCAGGGTACTTTACAAGACAACGGAAGGTGCCGAAAAATGAGCGAGATCTTGCGCTGATTAGCCCTCACTGCCCATTCATGAAAACTGAGGCCTTTTAACATGCCAGCACGTCAGCGGATTGGTCGAACGTCACTCATTGCGTCTTACATGATGATGCCATACTGAACAGCCGAGTTTCCCAATGGTCCCAAGAATAACTAATAAAACAGAAGAGAAACAAACCAAAACAATACAAAACACTGAATGTAACACAGCTCCATACCTTGGAGGGCTTTATATAGATCCTCCATGGTCAAGGCACCTGATATCTTTGCATTTACCTCCTCTGCCACTTGAGGAAGATTATCAAAGAAGTCACTGTCATTCCTATAATCTGAAACAAGTTAATTTTATATAAAGACTCATAAAAAGTGACTGCTTGCTTTCGAATGACTTTGGGATCAGTCAATAATGCTCCAGATTCGGAACGTAGAGCATAAATGACCCTGTTCTGTCCCCTTTTCTTCTCCAAACTAAAAAAAAAAAAACCTTGATGGTGCATCCATCTCATTTACATTTAGAAACCGTGACCTGACCAAAGCACCCTGCGCTTTAACCCCTAACAGATCAGATAACTGAGTCTTCTTATTTTTTATGAGACCCTCCCTCCACATCACTTTGATTTCCATGCAAGTGAGCTAATGCTTGCAGTTTTAAAATATCAGTCTCTAAGGTGTTCAACATCATGGTTACTTCTCTTGTGACATTCTGAGAATATTGCTGACAAAACTGTTTTAACTGGGCTTTCCCAAAATCCCACCATTGCTGCAGTGTTCTAAATTAATTCTTTGGAGTTTTAAAAACATCCCAAAAATGTTTTAAGCTTTCTTTAAACCACAAATCACTCAACAAATTGGTGTTAAAGTGCCAATATGCATTTTTTGGCTTTACAGAGTTTTAAAAAACTCTGCAATGAACCATACTGTGATCTGAGAGACATGATGGAGTAATAAAACAACTTTCAACAATGCTACAGTGATGTTTAAAAACATAAAACCTGCCCAATCTTGCTAAAGAAATCCTGCCATCACGAACATGAGTCCACGTGTATTGTCTTTGTTTTCCACCAAGCTGTCTCCAAACATCAATTAAATCATGCGTCTTTAATAACTGAACAAGACGTTGTCTTGAAGGTAAATGGGGTTCAACGTGATTTCTGTCCAAGTTGGACTCTGTGCAGTTAAAATCACAACCCAAAACTAAATACTCATCAACAGCAATGTTTTGTAACACAGAACACAAAGTATTTAAAAGTAAAATCCTTTCCACAACTGAAGTTGGTATGTACACAGAAATGAAAACAAAAAACACATTTTGAAAAGAGGCTCTTACTTTCAAAAGTCTACCTTTGATAACCTCTTCAACCTGATAAGAGTGTGGACTAAAGAAAAAAAGAATAGTATCTCCGGCACTAATTGAAGTTTTATGAATTAAAACAGCAGTCCCATTCCATTCTACTGCCCAATCCGCAGCATTATTCAGATCAGTATGCGTCTCTTGTAACAGAGTGACATCAATTCTTTTCTGATGAATCACTTCAAATAATTCAGCTCTTTTGTGCATATCTCTAGCACCATTCAGATTTAGAGTAGCAACATTAACATGACACATACTTAAGAAAAAGAAATATAAAATTAACAAATCAAAAACTCTGCCCACATTCTGTTACAATAAGTAGAATAAGATTTTCTCACTGTCATCCTTACTAAGCTCAGAGTTGAGTTTCCTCACAATTTTTTTCAGCCGATAGACCTCTTTATTCATAAAGGAGCCCTCCATCATGAAGCACCTAGTTTTCTCAACAAACTGCTTCACCTCAGGAAAGTATTCATTGAAGCACACTCCTCTCTTATTTTTTGTAGCTCTTAGGAACAGTTTAATATCATCAACCTCATAATGACGTCCAGAAAACTCGCTCTGAGAAAGACTAACACTTGAATCAAACGATTCACTGTCACTTTCCATTTCATCCTGATCACTTAACTCATTTTTATCTACTTTCTTTGCATATCTAGCAATTAGATCCATAATTCTTCCTCTTTACCGGGACTTTGAAATCGGTATGCCCTGTTTCCATTCGAGTGTCATCACATATGTTTCTCACAGTAGCTTGCAGGCCATTATTGAAATCATCATTGAGATGCCCATCCGTCTGCCTCCACCTGAACATTAGACTCCTCTACATCAGAAACTGTACTTTCACACGCTAATTCTTTAGCATCCGTCACTGTGATCACAGTAAAACATCATCACTTTTGTTCTTCACTGCTCGTAGCCCTGAAACACCCGGAGCTTCGTCTGCCGGCCCTGCACCATCGGATTCAGCGCTGATTACCACATCGCCTCTGACAGTGACACCCGCACCAGCTGACTCGTTGTTTGAATTTTTTGCGGGACACGCACGGATTAAATGACCAGACTGGCCACAGTTAAAACATTTAATTTTGTCAGTCGTTACGTAAATAATGTAATCATAATCATCAGCCCGAAAATGCAGAGACACATCTACATCATCCTTGTCATTCATAATCATGTAAACGAAACAACATGTTTTAGTAAATGCGATTCACTGCGGAAAGGGATCTTTTTAATGGGCGAGACCAGTTTACCATAACGAGACAAAGCTTTAGCTAATATCTCATTACTTAAGAAAGGTGGTACATTGGATAATGTGACTTTCTTTGAAGGTGTAGAAAGTGGTTAGCCTGACAAGCCAGACCCACATCCAGATGTTTGGTCTGGAAACTCACCATTGACAGCTCAATCCGAGGGGCGGATAAACGGTTGTCTTTCAAACTCCCTCTGCACGCGATAGGATAGCGGTACACCAACCAGAGCAACTAAGATGAAACAGAGCTCGCTGACAGATCAAACATTCGCCGTATCTGGTCGGCTAAACTCCGAACACATCTTCCCTTTTTAAGAATGACTTCAGTGCCGTTCTTTTCTCAGAGAAAAGCTTAACTCCAAGTCTTCCAGATTCGCGGTCAAAAATGATTCGAAAGACCGTCGTTCGCCAGTTTCTGTGTTTACTAGAAGCACACAAACACAACTCGGCCGTCGTCATTATGGCCCCGCCCACTGACTCTATACACGATGTGATTGGCCCGGCAAAAGTTAGGCGAATACAGCTCAGAAGGGTATTGAGAGTTGCTAGACGACACTTGCAGCAGATTAAATTTGCTGCCGCTAGGGTGCGTCTAGATTTCTAGGCTAGAAAGTGGTAACACAGGGGTTAATAAATCATCAACAACTATCCCCGTTTCAACTAGTTCTTTGGCCTTTTCAACAGTGTTCAGAAAAACAACAGTAGTGTTATTCATTCTGGACGCAGACAAAATACTATCATGCCCAACTACATCACTCACTGCCAGGCAACACTTCTCTACACTAATCGCGGACGCCACTTTCACTCCATGACGCCGCGTCAGTGAACTCAATGCGAGTGCGGGGCCATCATGCTCCCGATAAAACAGGTAGCAAGCGGCCCAAAACAACTATAACGTAAAAAAACAAACAAAAACAACTAACATAGAAAAGCCAGAAAACAGAGGGGGGAAAAAAGATTCACTCACAGAATCCACTCGCACCACTGAGTCCACACTCTCCCCCCAACAACAATAACATTGGAAGTGAGAGAGAGAGAGAGCGAGAGAGAGAGCGAGAGAGAGAGAGAGAGAGAGAGAGAGAGAGAGAGAGAGAGAGAGAGAGAGAGAGAGAGAGAGGTTTAACAAAACTTTATTGTATCACAAAACCATTCATTACACTTTCACTTCAACATAACCTCAATTTAACTACACTTAAAAAATAAAAATAAAATATTTAAAAATGTAAAATTAACACTCCATCATCAACCTCACACAAAACATTTCCAACAGCCCAAATGTTTGAAAATTCGATACATTATTAACCATATTAAAATATGAAAATTCAACTTTAACTCGAGCAGCAACCAACCCTTTCAATACCATCTCTACATCAAGTGATCCAGTACCTAATATTTTATTCCTCCTGGTTATCCATATTGCCATCTTTGCTGATCCTAATAGATAATTTACTAAACACACTTTTTTCCGTTCCTGAGTGTTATATTTCAGGCCACTAATAAAATCTTTATGAGAAAAATTCACTCCAAAACCTTCATACCAACTTCTTAAAAAATCAAAGAGACCTCCTAACCTCTCACAGTGAATGAACAAATGATCTACAGTTTCATCCATTCCACAAAAGGGACAAGATTTCGGTACTTCTGGATTCAGGTGCGCCACGTGTCTGTTCGTTGCTATGATACCATGAATGAGTCTCCACTGTAGATCAGCTGTACGTTTCTCTATAGGAGGCTTGTACAGTGATCTCCAGCAACCCCTGAAGTCTGGCCCAAATAAATCTGACCACCTCCATGCCCTGACTTTCTTCAAAACAAGCCAATGGGACACCTTGACACACGCAGAATATAAGGCTTTTTTGCTAATGTCCTGAAAATCTCCCAATTCTGGTGTTTTAAAAGTCAATATTGATCCACTGTCTTCTTGGTACTCCTCCTTTGGTGCAGCAGACACTGAAATCAATGGAAACTCGTAGACTTTCCCTCTGTCTTGTCCTTGCTGAAATTCTAAAGCTTCTCGGCAGACTCCTGGTAAAACTGCAATCACTTCCTTCAGAAGCTGAGACAAGAGTCTTAAAGAGTTTATTCCAGTCTCTTCCTGTAGTGATTCTGCGGTTTTCCACCCTTTGTCATCTCTGAGGTTCTCTACTTTTGTACAACCAGCTCTAATCAGACAGTTCCTCAATCCTCCTGAAGACAGACATTTTGTCTGGATAAGTGAATTGTGAAACAGAGGTTCCCCCATAATCCAGCCCTGTGGTTGATCAATTTCTCTGCTTACAGAAAAAGTCCTGTTCCACGTTCGTAGCATGGAATTATAAAATGGAGTCATATTTTTCAAGTCCAGCTCATTCCTTTTTATTAAAAACAATTGCTTATCATATTTAAGACTTGATGTCCTTCTCAGCAAAGCACAAGCCACATTGCTCCACTCTGTCTCCTCCGCATACAGCAACCTCTGTGCCGCTTGTAAACGAAATGTGTTGATCCGACTTCTAACGTCCACAAGGCCTTGTCCACCTTCCTGAACTGACAAATACAAAACAGGCCCAGGCAGCCAGTGTTGGCCCGACCAGAAAAAATCCACCAACTTCCTCTGGATATCTTTAATCAGTCCATCAGGTGGCTCTAGCACATTCAGCCTGTGCCATAACATGGAGGCAGCCAAATTATTTATGACCAAGACTCTACCCCTGTAGGATAGTTCAGGTAATAGCCATTTCCATTTAGACAACTTGGCTAACACCCTATCCAGCATGCCTTCCCAATTCTTTTTCCTATAATTCTTAGACCCAAAGTAAACTCCTAAAATTTTAATACCTTCTTTTCCCCACTTTAGACCTCCTGGAATTTTTGCTAACCCACCATTACTCCAATCCCCCATAATGAACCCCTCACTCTTTCCCCAGTTAACCTTTGCAGAGGAAGCTTTTTCAAACAGGTCTAAGCTCTTACAGAGAGTATGAATGTCTTCCTGCCCAGTTATAAAAACAGTTACATCATCTGCATATGCTGATACAGAACATCTTAACTGTTTTGAAACAAAAACACCATTCAATTTACTTCTTAAATCACCCAAAAGTGGCTCATTTACTAAGCTATACAGTTGCCCTGAAAGAGGACACCCCTGCCTAATGCCTCTTTTAACAAATACTGGGCTGCTCAAACCACCCCCTATTTTGATCAATATGGAGGCCTTATTATACAACAACCTTATCCAAGAAATCATTTTTTTTCCAAAACCAAAAGCTTCTAGAACCTTAAAAAGATATGCATGCCCAACCCGATCAAAGGCTTTTTCTTGGTCAATTGATAGAAACCCGATGTCACAGTTATCAATAGCTGAAACATCAATAATGTCTCTTATTAAAAACAAATTGTCCATAATTGTTCGCCCTGGAATACAATATGTTTGTTCCTTCTTCACCACAATATGTAAATATTTCTTAAGCCTATTGGCTAAACATTTGGATATTATTTTATAATCTGAACACATTAAAGACACTGGCCTCCAATTTTTCAACAAACCCAAGTCTCCTTTTTTTGGAAGTAGGGATAACACAGCTCTTTGACAGCTTGTTGGAAGTACTCCTCTTTCAAAACATTCACAGATCACATCATAAAAATCCCTTCCTAAAATACACCAGAAAGTCTTATAAAATTCTGCAGGCAGACCGTCCATTCCTGGCACTCGACCAGTAGATAGTTGTTGAACTGCTTCAGAAAGTTCGTTAAACGTAATCATCTTCTCAAGTTTTTCTTTGTCCACCTGATCCAGTTTTGGTAGCCCTTGTAACAGTTCATCCATTCCTTCAGAGTCACATTCAGTGGATCCAAATAGTTCTGAATAAAAGTCGATAGTCATTTTCCTCATTTCCAATGGATTTGAAGTCAATGTCCCATTCTCACGACGCAAACAATGTAAAACTCTCTGTTGCACAGCTTTGCGCTCCAAATTAAAAAAGTAAGAAGTAGGAGCATCAGTTTCTTTAATAGACATTACCCTTGCTCTAATCAAAGCACCCTTGACCCTTTCCTCTAAAAGGGCCCTCAGATCCATTCTCTTATCATTTAAACCCTTCATCGTGCTTACATCATTCACAACAATCTTATTTTCAATGTCATGAATGTCTTTCTCTAGCTGTAATATTTTATTTTTTATATAGACTGTAGAATTACAAGAATACTCTTGACAAAAAACCCTGATCTGTGTTTTCCCAATCTCCCACCATTGAGTCAAATTTTCAAAGTTGTTCTTATTCAGTTTCCACATTTCCCAAAAGAAACTAAACTTTTCATAGAACGAAATATCCTGCAATAATTTCACATTAAAATGCCAATAATAATTAGGACGTGACATTTTCATAATATTAAAATCAATGGTAACCAAATGATGGTCAGAGAAACAATTCGGAAAAATGTTTGCATTCATAATTCTGTTGTTTTCTTTTTTACTAACATATACTCTATCTAGTCTTGCACCAGTAATTGTTAAATCCAACATCTTAATCCATGTATACTGCCTAATCATCTGATTTCTATCCCTCCACACATCCATTAATTCAAACTCTTTAGTTAAGTTAAGAAGTTCATGACTTGATTGCGGGTGAGACTCATCTCCATTTCTATCTAATAAAAAATTAGTAGTACAATTCCAGTCTCCACCCATTATCACACAAGCGTCATCATTTTGTTGTCTCAATGTATTTTGTAATTTCCTAAATAGTTCTACACGATCTGGCCCTTTGTTAGGCGCATATACATTAATGAACAAAAACACAAACCCCTTAATTTCTACTTGAACTATTAAAACCCTTCCTTTTTCTAATTCCATTGTTGACAGAACTTTCACATCCAATTGTTTTGAAAACAGGATAGCCACACCCGCACTAATGTTTGAACCATGACTAATAAAGCATTTTCCCTCCCACCATCTATACCATTCAATCTCATTTTTATAATCAGTATGGGTTTCTTGTAGAAACGTGACATTTATATTTTTTAAATGTATGATTTCAGCGACCAATGCTCTCTTGCTCCTGTCTCTTCCCCCATTGATATTTAAAGAACCCACTCTTATACTCTCCATAAGAAGGCTAAAATTAAGAAGAGACAGACTGAAAAAGAAAGACAGCAAAGTCACCTTATGTGAAGTGCACCTCATTTGGCACGATTTAATTTACGTTTTGTATGACTTTTTCCTTTTCTCATCTTTGAAAGTATCTTTTAACCGGAATCTTTTTCTCTGACTCAAGCCATCTTCCCCAACCCTCTTCTGCCAATACAGAACTGAGGTTTCAAACTTATTTAAATCAGAAAAGAAATTCCTTACATCAACAGGTTTACCAAAAGTCTCATCCATAAACTCATTTATTTCTTCCAATGAATACACTTGATCACACGTAATTTGTGAAACATCAGATATATCTGAAAAATCAGACTGAACACTGCCATCATCATCATCATCCTCATTGACCATTTCCTTATCAGTATCCAACACTACCTTGGGAGACTGAAAAACAATACCTTCAGCCTTAGATTCCTCTGCTCCTCTTCTTTCAGTGACCATATTATCTTCAGCTACAATTTGTTCCCGAGCCTTTTTGCAACTAACTCCTTTGTCACAACCATTCTCAGCACTATTCTGCTTTTGAACATTGCCAGAACTGTTTTCCTTCTGCCCTTCACTGGTACACAGCTGAGCACCGGTAACACTGTCCTCTTGAGATCGTTTCAAACTTTTTTCAACGCGATTCTCACTATTTAGCAACTTAGCTTCACTAACGTTACTCGTATTTTCTATCACTGGCTGCTCCGCTCTCTCGTCCGATTTATTACTTGGACCAGCCTCACTGACTTCACTTCTAAAGGGACACGACAACTTTACATGACCCAATGAGCCACATTCAAAACAACGCATTTCTCCAGCGCTAGCATACACCATATACGACTTTCCATCAAAAACACACCTAAACAAAACATTCAGATTCGGTGAGTTCAGAAACATAAACACCTGTCGTCGAAACGACAACACATGTTTCAAAGCCGCATTCTTGCACCCGAGCGGGACCGTTTTAATGCCACTTGCGAACTTCCCATAACGAGACAGTTCTCTTTCTAAATCCGCGTCTGGAATGAACGGCGGAACATTAGAAATCGTAACTTTAGTTGTCGGCGAAACCAACGGCTGAACTGGAACAAAATTGCCACTTACCGTGATTCCACTTTCAACCAATCGGTTAACCAGTTGCTCGTCTTTCAAAAACACCACTAAAGCCTTATTCATCCGTGACGCTGATATAATATTCTCATGTCCCACTCGTTCTCCTATATCCAACAGTACATCTTCCACCGGAACTCCCGCATCGCTAACACATCTAACCCCGTGCTTGAGTGACAAGGATGACGTTCCCACACTCAGGTGAGACGCCATCCCTCCCAAACACGAGGTCAGGCTTCCAAGTTCACAGTAATTTAAGAAATTTACTATAAACCAATTGTGCACTATTAAAATGTTATCAAAAAAATGAACTCTAATGAAACAGTAAGTAAGAAAATAAAGACAGGAAAACAGCTTTTTATATTTCCCTCTCACCAGCACGCTCACCCTCCCATGCACTTACTCCCCACTTCCCAGCATGCACCAGAGAGAGAGAGAGAGAGAGAGAGAGAGAGAGAGAGAGAGAGAGAGAGAGAGAGAGAGAGAGAGAGAGAGAGAGACGACAGACGCGTCAATGAATGAACATCCAGGCAATGTAAAAGTACAGAAAGGAAAGCACCACACTGTAAAAAAAAAATAAAAAAATTACAAAAAAAAAATTACAAAAGGGTAAACTGTGTGGCAGCACACTAAATCTGTGAAGATCTCATCAGAGGATTAAACAACTCCACAAACAGCATTACCAGCTTCACATATTACTAACCAGACTAACCAGACTGACTTTATTTGACGTCTACAGAAGCTCTTACTGAGAATTAACGAGGTTTATGAGGTTTTATGGGGTTTAGAGACTTAAAAACACTTTTATTTTAAAAACAATTATAAACAAACATATTCATTTACCACAATATGATGATAAAAAGTCATCAATTACAAAAAATAAATAACAAATAAATTAAAACAATTCGGCCCCACTTTATATTTGGTGGCCTTAAAGGACAACTCCGCTGAATTTTATCTTGATCGTTATATCTTTGTGAGTACAGTCTATAGAAAAAAAATGAACCGGATTGGTGCTTGCAACACGGATCTATTAGAGTTAATGCCCAGAGCACCCCCTCAGCTAAAACGACAGCTTTGGGGGCATGCTCATAACGGGTGTCTTTGTGCCTCTTAACAGACACAAAATGCAAATATAGCTGCTAGCAGCAATTGCGGGGCCAAGCCCATTATGGCTGTTTTTGGCTTTTTTGGACTTTGGATATTTTTAGGAAACTTTTGTACATTGCCCAATTCACATGCTTAAACAACATAACTTAACTTAACTTACTACACATTGAATTTGACCAATCAATCTTCAAAGCTTTAGCCTGTTGCTTTAAACAGCAGACCACTCATACTTTGGTTTGTTTAATTTTATAAAGGCTTGAGATTTCGAAGGCAGAACTGCAGCTTTTGCCACTAAATGAGAACATTACACACAATTTTATAAAGCTGTCCCCCATGGGACTCGAACCCATAACCTCACAATCCGGTGTCTGACACTCATCTCATTGCGCCACAGGGAAGACATGCGCTCGTTGACATGCCATAGGTCCATAGTTAAAATTAGAAATTAACTCAAAATTAAGATTTTTGGATTTAATGAACAACATTATATATTTTTTTTGTGAAAAATTGGTTGAAATCATTCTTAGAAGTAATTAATGTCTGGAACGGAAGAACATTTTTGCAAATAACCATTTAGAATGCTAAGCTAATTAGCATAAAGACACAAACACAGGCAAGTTCAACTTCAGAGGTGGATTTCTCCGGAACGGTAGCGAATATCAAAAATCTGTTCAGTCATTTCTGTGCGGCTCACTCCATATTTAATGTGAGCCAATTTTGAACAAAATTGGACAAAATTTGAAGGAGGAGTAGCGAAAAAACTGTTTTTCACTTGTTTCAATATGGCGCACAGTCACATGTTTGGAAAATGACAAATGAGACATCGTCGAAATCTGCAAAACCCAGAGAACAAAATGACATAAATTATATAGAATATAGATAATGTTTTCAAAAGTTATAAACGTTTTAGCAAAAAATTGTATATCTCTGGAACACTAGGTGGCGCTATTCTGAAACTTCTCATGTACATTCGGGACATGATGACGGTCACGCATACCAAATTGTGTGCAGATATGTCAAATATTATAAAAGATATCACATTTTATGACAAAATTCAAAATGGCGGTCACGTGGTTCATCCGATCCTAACATATCTTATATCACCAGATTCAGCATGACACGAGGAATCCATAGACACCAATACTATGATTTTCTGACAAACCGTTCGGATGTTATGGGCAAAAATAGCCTTTTTTCATATCTCATGACCCCTAGGTGGCGCTGTTTCCAACTTTGGCATGGATCCTCAGATCATGGGTCTGATGAAGCATACCAATTTTCGTTTCGATTGGTCAAAGTTTGGCCGAGATACAGCCTCAGAACCAATTTTGGGTCAACCTCGTTAACTTCGAGACATCATAACTTTTTTTTTTCCAAGGGTCCAAAAAATTCTGTTCAGTCATTTCTGTGCGGCTCAGTCCAAATATTCTCTCTGCCAAGTTTGGACAAAATTAGACAAATTTTGAAGGAGGAGTAGCGAAAAAACTGAATACTGTACTTTTTAAAATGGCCATTACTGTAATGGGCGGAGTCTTAATGTAAGATATTAAATTTGATCAGCATGATGAGAGGAATCAGGTGTACTAAGTGGCATTTTTCTACCTCAAAGGGTTCAAAAGTTATAACAGTTTCAATGTTGAATTTTTGGACTGCTGGTGGCGCTATGGAGTTGGTCTTAGAGACTCCAAATTTGGTCCATTCACTATTGATGACTATCTCTACAAGTGTGCCAAATTTCATCATTTTCCTACTTACGGTTCATAGGGCTGCCATTGACTCCCATAGGGGAGGAAGAATAAATATAGCTGCAAGCAGCGATTACGGGGCCAAGCCTAAGATGCGGCAGTAGCCCAATGCAGAGCCAGAAGGAAAAAAAATGTCAGAAATAGAATGTACTTGAGTAACAGATAGGTTCAGAAGTATAGTTAGGATGAACTAAAAATGAACAGAAGTTCAGATGAACAAAATTAACAAAAACGCACTTATTTCTAATCCAAGAGGAAGAAAGATAAGTACAACACTTACTCTGATAATAAAGGAATCGAAATAAACACATTGCACAACATTTTATAAAATTGCCCTCCACGGGATTCGAACCCTATATCTCTGGGTCCGGAGTCTGTCGCTTATCCTGTTGCGCCACTGGGGAGGCACTCTTTTACAAACCTGCAGAGGTCTGTTAACCAATTAGCAGGCTAAGCTAACTAACATAAAGACAAAAACACAGGCAAGGTCAACTTCAGAGACCGATTTCTCAGAAACGGTAGCGAATATCAAAAATCCGTTCAGTCATTTCTGTGCGGCTCGGTCTGAAGATCATCTGAGCCAATTTTGGACAGAATTGGACAGATTTTGAAGGAGGAGTAGTGAAAAAACTGTTTTTCATTAGTTTCAATATGGTGTACAGTCACATGTTTGGAAAATGACAAATGAGACATTGGCGGAATCTGCATAAACCAGGGAACAAAATGACATAAATTACATCAAATTTGGACAAAGGTTTCAAAAGTTATAAATGTTTTAGCAAAAAATCTTATATCTCTGGAACACTAGGTGGCGCTATTCTGAAACTTCTCAGGTACGTTTGGGACATGCTATCGGTCAAGCATACGAGATTTTGTGCAGATATGTCCAATATTTCAAAAGATATAGCAGTTTATGACAAAATTCAAAATGGCGGTCACATGGTTCATCCAATCCTGACATATCCGGTATCGCCAGATTCGGCATGACACGGGGAATCCAAAGACACCAGGATTATGATTTTCTGACAATGCGTTCAGAAGTTATGGGCAAAAATAGCCTTTTTTCATATCTCATGACCCCTAGGTGGCGCTGTTCCCAACTTTGGCATGGACCCTCAGATCATGGGTCTGATGAAGCATACCAATTTTCATTTCGATTGATCAAAGTTTGGCCGAGATACAGCCTCAGAACCAAATTTGGGTCGACGTTGTTAAGTTCATAACATCATAACTTTTGAACAAAGATGAATAAAAAAAATCTGTTTTGTCATTTCTATTTGGCTCAGTCCAAAGATCATTTCATTCAAATTTGAACAAAATTGGACAAACTTTAAAGGAGGAGTAGAGGAAAAACTAAATACTGTACTTTTTAAAATGGCCGTTACTGTAATGGGCGGAGCCTTAATGTAATACATAGACTGAGAGCAATATAATGAGAGGAATCTATTGTACTAAGTTTCATTTTCCTACTACAAAGGGTTCAAAAGTTATAGCAGTTTCAATGTTGTATTTTTGAACTGGTGGTGGCGCTATGGAGTTGGTTGTAGAGACTCCAAATTTGGTCCAATTATTTTTAATGAGCATCTTTACAAGTGTGCTAATTTTCATCATTTTCCTACTTATGGTTCATAGGGCTGCCATAGGAACCCAGTGGGGAGGAAGAATAATAATAATAAATATAGCTGCAAGCAGCGATTGCGGGGCCAAGCCAAAGATGCGGCAGTAGCGCAATGCAGAACCAGAAGGAAAAAAATGGCAGAAATAGAATGTACTTGAGTAATAGATAGGTTCAGAAGTATAGTTAGGATGAACTAAAAATTAACAGAAGTTCAGATGAACAAAATTAACAAAAACGCACTTATTTCTAATCCAAGAGGAAGAAAGATAAGTACAACACTTACTCTGATAATAAAGGAATCGAAATAACACATTGCACAACATTTTATAAAATTGCCCTCCACGGGATTCGAACCCTATATCTCTGGGTCCGGAGTCTGTCGCTTATCCTGTTGCGCCACTGGGGAGGCACTCTTTTACAAACCTGCAGAGGTCTGCTAACCAATTAGCATGCTAAGCTAACTAGCATAAAGACAAAAACACAGACAAGGTCAACTTCAGAGACTGATTTCTCAGAAACGGTAGCGAATATCAAAAATCCGTTCAGTCATTTCTGTGCGGCTCGGTCTGAAGATCATCTGAGCCAATTTTGGACAGAATTGGACAGATTTTGAAGGAGGAGTAGTGAAAAAACTGTTTTTCATTAGTTTCAATATGGTGGACAGTCACATGTTTGGAAAATGACAAATGAGACATTGGCGGAATCTGCATAAACCAGGGAACAAAATGACATAAATTGCATCAAATTTGGACAAAGGTTTCAAAAGTTATAAATGTTTTAGCAAAAAATCGTATATCTCTGGAACACTAGGTGGCGCTATTCTGAAACTTCTCAGGTACGTTTGGGACATGCTATCGGTCAAGCATACGAGATTTTGTGCAGATATGTCCAATATTTCAAAAGATATAGCAGTTTATGACAAAATTCAAAATGGCGGTCACGTGGTTCATCCAATCCTGACATATCCGGTATCGCCAGATTCGGCATGACACGGGGAATCCAAAGACACCAGGATTATGATTTTCTGACAAAGCGTTCAGAAGTTATGGGCAAAAATAGCCTTTTTTCATATCTCATGACCCCTAGGTGGCGCTGTTCCCAACTTTTGCATGGACCCTTAGATCATGGGGGTGATGAAGCATACCAATTTTCATTTCGATTGATCAAAGTTTGGCCGAGATACAGCCTCTGAACCAAATTTGGGTCGACCTTGTTAAGTTCATAACATCATAACTTTTGAACAAAGATGAATAAAAAAAATCTGTTTAGTCATTTCTATTTGGCTCAGTCCAAAGATCATTTCATTCAAATTTGAACAAAATTGGACAAACTTTGAAGGAGGAGTAGAGGAAAAACTAAATACTGTACTTTTCAAAATGGCCGTTACTGTAATGGGCGGAGCCTTAATGTAAGACATAGACTGAGATCAATATAATGAGAGGATTCTATTGTACTAAGTTTCATTTTCCTACTACAAAGGGTTCAAAAGTTATAAGAGTTTCAATGTTGTATTTTTGAACTGGTGGTGGCGCTATGGAGTTGGTTGTAGATACTCCAAATTTGGTCCAATTATTTTTAATGAGCATCTTTACAAGTGTGCTAATTTTCATCATTTTCCTACTTATGGTTCATAGGGCTGCCATAGGAACCCAGTGGGGAGGAAGAATAATAATAATAATAATAATAATAAGAAAACTAACAATTACAATAGGGGCTACAGCCCTTCGGGGCTTGGCCCCTAATAATAATAAATATAGCTGCTAGCAGCAATTGCGGGGCCAAGCCCATTATGGCTCTTTTTGGCTTTTTAGGACTTTTGATATTATTAGGAAACTTTTGAACATTGCCCAATTCACATGCTTAAACAACATAACTTAACTTAACTTACTACACATTGAATTTGACCAATCAATCTTCAAAGCTTTAGCCTATTGCTTTAAACAGTACACCACTCATACTTTGGTTTGTTTAATTTTATAAAGGCTTAAGAATTCGAAGGCAGAACTGCAGCTTTTGCCACTAAATGACAACATTACACACAATTTTATAAAGCTGTCCCTCATGGGACTCGAACCCATAACCTCACAATCCGGTGTCTGACACTCATCTCATTGCGCCACAGGGAAGACATGCGTTCATTGACATGCCATAGGTCCATAGTTAAAATTAGAAATTAACTCAAAATTAAGATTTTTGGATTTAATGAACAACATTATATATTTTTTTTGTGAAAAATTGCTTGAAATCATTCTTAGAAGTAATTCATGTCTGGAACGGAAGAACATTTTTGCAAATAACCATTTAGAATGCTAAGCTAATTAGCATAAAGACACAAACACAGACAAGTTCAACTTCAGAGGTAGATTTCTCCGGAACGGTAGCGAATATCAAAAATCTGTTCAGTCATTTCTGTGCGGCTCACTCCATATTTAATGTGAGCCAATTTTGAACAAAATTGGACAACATTTGAAGGAGGAGTAGCGAAAAAACTGTTTTTCACTTGATTCAATATGGCACACAGTCACATGTTTGGAAAATGACAAATGAGACATCGTCGAAATCTGCAAAACCCAGAGAACAAAATGACATAAATTATATAGAATATAGATAATGTTTTCAAAAGTTATAAACGTTTTAGCAAAAAATCATATATCTCTGGAACACTAGGTGGCGCTATTCTGAAACTTCTCATGTACATTCGGGACATGATGACGGTCATGCATACCAAATTGTGTGCAGATATGTCAAATATTATAAAAGATATCACATTTTATGACAAAATTCAAAATGGCGGTCACGTGATTCATCCGATCCTAACATATCTTATATCACCAGATTCAGCATGACACGAGGAATCCATAGACACCAATATTATGATTTTCTGACAAACCGTTCGGATGTTATGGGCAAAAATAGCCTTTTTTCATATCTCATGACCCCTAGGTGGCGCTGTTCCCAACTTTGGCATGGATCCTCAAATCATGGGTCTGATGAAGCATACCAATTTTCGTTTCGATTGGTCAAAGTTTGGCCGAGATACAGCCTCAGAACCAATTTTGGGTCAACCTTGTTAACTTTGAGACATCATAACTTTTTTTTTTTCCAAGGGTACAAAAAATTCTGTTCAGTCATTTCTGTGCGGCTCAGTCCAAATATTCTCTCTGCCAAGTTTGGACAAAATTAGACAAATTTTGAAGGAGGAGTAGCGAAAAAACTTAATACTGTACTTTTTAAAATGGCCATTACTGTAATGGGCGAAGTCTTAATGTAAGATATTAAATTTGATCAGCATGATGAGAGGAATCAGGTGTACTAAGTGGCATTTTTCTACCTCAAAGGGTTCAAAAGTTATAACAGTTTCAATGTTGAATTTTTGGACTGGTGGTGGCGCTATGGAGTTGGTCTTAGAGACTCCAAATTTGGTCCATTTACTATTGATGACTATCTCTACAAGTGTGCCAAATTTCATCATTTTCCTACTTACGGTTCATAGGGCTGCCATTGACTCCCATAGGGGAGGAAGAATAATAATAATAATATAGGAAACTAACAGATACAATAGGGGCTACAGCCCTTTCAGGGCTTGGCCCCTAATAATAAGAAAACTAACAATTACAATAGGGGCTACAGCCCTTCGGGGCTTGGCCCCTAATAATAATAATATAGGAAACTAACAGATACAATAGGGGCTACAGCCCTTTCAGGGCTTGGCCCCTAATTAAAATGTCTGTTCAACATGATCAGGTCCCTCACATGACAACGAGATGCGTTTAGCCACTTAGCCATTGTTTAAGTTCACCTGTTTTAGCTGGCTAGCTGTGTCTCGCGCTGGATTCCCGTGGGGACTCAGCGGTAGCCGGAAAAGGGCAAAGTCGAGAAGAGTGTCGTGTGTATGAAGAGGCTCTGCTTATCGGCTTGTCGGTTCTCAGTATTGAACGTGTCAGAGAGAAACTGTTTTCGATTCTGTCCTGCTGATCCGAGGGCCGCTGCTCGTTCAGTTACGTTCAGTTATATTGCATAATTCAGTTATATTGCATGCTCAGTATCAGCTGCCTGTGAGTTCATCAGATCTCTCAGCATAACATGACTCAGTTCAGTGAACTGTTGGAGTTACAACATATAATTCAAGACATTAGTTTATTTATATTCGGAGGGACTGTCACTCATGTCAGAAAGTGAGTAACTAAAGTAACGTGTGTGATCAGTGCTGATTTGAGACGCGAACCGTTTAGAACGATTCAGTCTGATTTGGTGAACTGGTTCACTAAAAAGAACCGGTTAAAAAGAACCGGTTAAAAAGAACGGTTCGTTAGTGAACCGGACATCACTAGAGTGATGATCCGATCGGGCTCACGAGTGAAGAAGAAATTGTTCGCATTTGTGCCTTTCCGAATTGTGAAAATTTGCAGCGAACACTTGACTAACTTACACAGACACAACACAGCCGGGCCGGTTGAAGAAAAATGCCATTCTGTGTTTAAAGACGGGTGCAGCCACTGTGGAGGTAATCTAAACTTTATTTATCCTTCCATTTGGGCACACACGGCTTGAGGAAAGATGTGCAGTAATAAAATAATCATGCTTTACACACACGATACTCCTCCCAACTGGACTGCCTTTTTTCCGGCTACTGCTGAGTTCCCACGGGACTTCAGCACGAGACACAGCTAGCCGCCTAAAACACTGTTTAACGTTAGATGAATTTAAACAATGGCTAAGTGGCTAAACGCATCTCGTTGTCATGTAAGGAACCTTTTCATGTTGAACAGACATTTTAATTGCATTTTGTGTCTTTTAAGAGGCACAAAGACACCCTTTACGTTTGTGCCCCCAAAGCTGCCGTTTTAGCTGAGGGGGTGCTCTGGGCATTAACTCTAATAGCTCCGTGTTGCAAGCACCAATCCGGTTCATTTTTTTTCTATAGACTGTACTCACAAAGATATAACGATCAAGATAAATGTAAAAATTTGCCGGAGTTGTCCTTTAAGTACTGTGCACTTACATCAAAAAATAAGTACTTACTTTGTTCAAATTGTATTGCAAAGCAATTTTGCTGATATTGAGATGGGATACGGGTAGAGTTAGGGACAGGTGTGTTTATTATGGGTACACTGTAAAAAAATTGTGCTGTAAAATAACGCTAATCTACTGGCAGCTGTGGTTGCCAGCAATTAACTGTTAATTTACAGCCCTCTACTGTTTATATACAGCTCTCCTTTTTTATAGTATGTTACTCGAATAATACCATCAAAGGTAACTTTTCATTTGGAAATCTGATTGCTTCAAACAGTTCTCATTTTACAACTAGTATTTATACTGTGAACTTGTTTAATTTGAGTCCTTTTACACTTAGTGTAGTAGAATGAATGTGAAAGAATGAAGAAACATGACTGTAAAGTTAGGGTCAGGTGTGGTGGTGTGGGTCAGTTTAAGGGTAAAGTTAGGGACAGGTGTGGTGGTGTGGGTCAGTTTAAGGGTAGAGTTAGGGTCAGGTGTGGTGGTGTGGGTCAGTTTAAGGGTAAAGTTAGGGACAGGTGTGGTGGTGTGGGTCAGTTTAAGGGTAAAGTTAGGGTCAGGTGGGGTGGTGTGGGTCAGTTTAAGGGTAAAGTTAGGGTCAGGTGTGGTGGTGTGGGTCAGTTTAAGGGTAAAGTTAGGGACAGGTGTGGTGGTGTGGGTCAGTTTAAGGGTAAAGTTAGGGTCAGGTGTGGTGGTGTGGGTCAGTTTAAGGGTAGAGTTAGGGTCAGGTGTGGTGGTGTGGGTCAGTTTAAGGGTAGAGTTAGGGTCAGGTGTGCTGGTATGGGTCAGTTTAAGGGTAACGTTAGAGACAGGTGTGGTGGTGTGGGTCAGTTTAAGGGTAGAGTTAGGGACAGGTTTTGTGGTGTGGGTCAGTTTAAGGGTAGAGTTAGAGACAGGTGTGGTGGTGTGGGTCAGTTTAAGGGTAGAGTTAGGGACAGGTGTGGTGGTGTGGGTCAGTTTAAGGGTAAAGTTAGGGTCAGGTGTGGTGGTGTGTGCCAGTTTAACGGTAAAGTTAGGGTCAGGTGTGGTGGTGTGGGTCAGTTAAAGGGTAGAGTTAGGGACAGGTGTGGTGGTGTGGGTCAGTTTAAGGGTAAAGTTAGGGACAGGTGGGGTGGTGTGGGTCAGTTTAAGGGTAAAGTTAGGGTCAGGTGGGGTGGTGTGGGTCAGTTTAAGGGTAAAGTTAGGGACAGGTGTGGTGGTGTGGGTCAGTTTAAGGGTAGAGTTAGGGTCAGGTGTGCTGGTATGGGTCAGTTTAAGGGTAAAGTTAGAGACAGGTGTGGTGGTGTGGGTCAGTTTAAGGGTAGAGTAAGGGACAGGTTTTGTGGTGTGGGTCAGTTTAAGGGTAGCGTTAGAGACAGGTGTGGGTCAGTTTAAGGGTAGAGTTAGGGACAGGTGTGGTGGTGTGGGTCAGTTTAAGGGTAAAGTTAGGGTCAGGTGTGGTGGTGTGTGCCAGTTTAACGGTACAGTTAGGGTCAGGTGTGGTGGTGTGGGTCAGTTTAAGGGTAAAGTTAGGGACAGGTGTGGTGGTGTGGGTCAGTTTAAGGGTAGAGTTAGGGACAGGTGTGGTGGTGTGGGTCAGTTGGAGGGTAGAGTTAGGGACAGGTGTGGTGGTGTGGGTAAGTTTAAGGGTAGAGTTAGGAACAGGTGTGGTGGTGTGGGTCAGTTTTAGGGTAAAGTTAGGACAGGTGTGGTGGTGTGGGTCAGTTTAAGGGTAGAGTTAGGGACAGGTGTGGTGGTGTGGGTCAGTTTAACGGTAGAGTTAGGGACAGGTGTGGTGGTGTGGGTCAGTTTAAGGGTAGAGTTAGAGACAGGTGTGGTGGTGTGGGTCAGTTTAAGGGTAAAGTTAGGGTCAGGTGTGGTGGTGTGGGTCAGTTTAAGGGTAGAGTTAGAGACAGGTGTGGTGGTGTGAGTCAGTTTAAGGGTAGAGTTAGAGACAGGTGTGGTGGTGTGGGTCAGTTTAAGGGTAGAGTTAGGGACAGGTGTGGTGGTGTGGGTCAGTTTGTGGGTAGAGTTAGGGACAGGTGAGGTGGTGTGGGCCAGTTTAAGGGTAGAGTTAGGGACAGGTGTGGTGGTGTGGGTCAGTTTAAGGGTAGAGTTAGGGTCAGGTGTGGTGGTGTGGGTCAGTTTAAGGGTAGAGTTAGGGACAGGTGTGGTGGTGTGGGTCAGTTTAAGGGTAGAGTTAGGGACAGGTGAGGTGGTGTGGGTCAGTTTAAGGGTAGAGATAGGGTCAGGTGTGATGGTGTGGGTCAGTTTAAGGGTAGAGTTAGGGACAGGTGTGGTGGTGTGGGTCAGTTTAAGGGTAAAGATAGGGTCAGGTGTGATGGTGTGGGTCAGTTTAAGGGTAAAGTTAGGGACAGGTGTGGTGGTGTGGGTCAGTTTAAGGGTAAAGATAGGGTCAGGTGTGGTGGTGTGGGTCAGTTTAAGGGTAGAGTTAGGGTCAGGTGTGGTGGTGTGGGTCAGTTTAAGGGTAGAGTTAGGGACAGGTGTGGTGGTGTGGGTCAGTTTAAGGGTAGAGTTAGGGACAGGTGAGGTGGTGTGGGTCAGTTTAAGGGTAGAGTTAGGGACAGGTGTGGTGGTGTGGGTCAGTTTAAGGGTAGAGTTAGGGACAGGTGAGGTGGTGTGGGTCAGTTTAAGGGTAGAGATAGGGACAGGTGTGGTGGTGTGGGTCAGTTTAAGGGTAGAGTTAGGGACAGGTGTGGTGGTGTGGGTCAGTTTAAGGGTAGAGTTAGGGACAGGTGTGGTGGTGTGGGTCAGTTTAAGGGTAGAGTTAGGGACAGGTGTGGTGGTGTGGGTCAGTTTAAGGGTAGAGATAGGGACAGGTGTGGTGGTGTGGGTCAGTTTAAGGGTAGAGATAGGGACAGGTGTGGTGGTGTGGGTCAGGTAAGGGTAGAGTTAGGGTCAGGTGTGGTGGTGTGGGTAAGTTTAAGGGTAGAGTTAGGGTCAGGTGTGGTGGTGTGGGTCAGTTTAAGGGTAGAGTTAGGGACAGGTGTGGTGGTGTGGGTCAGTTTAAGGTAGGGCTGGACAATAATTCAATATCAATATATATCGCGATATAATTTTTTTCAATAACGGTGATATGATTTTTAAACACATTTCCGATATTTCGATAAATATATAACAGCATTCCTCACTGACTGACATTCAGGGCGCAGCCGTCAAGAGCAGAACATGATTGGCTACTCGCGCGATGACGTACACCACAGAAACGCAGTCAGTGCTCAGCTGTAGTAGGCTGATAGATCCAACGCGGCAAGTTTTAGCTACAAAAAGAGTTTCCCTGACCGCAACACAAATGTGACTGAACGAACTTCCACAAATAAGGAGAAAGAAATAGTTGATAAGAGAAGAAAGACTAACGTTAATTCAGTGGGGTGGAAGTGGTTCGGCGTGTCCCCCGCACTTTTAATAGTGTATTTTCATCCCCCGCACTTTTACTGGGTCTCACCGGTCCTAGTCGACCCGCTCCGAGCGGGATTCGAAACGGCGTTACCTGGAGCGAGGGCGGGCAAGTTAACAGAGACGCCAAAGACCGCTTTCTCTAACCTCGGTTGACTGCACGCTTCTTGAGGTCTATTCGTATCTAAATATGAGGAGGACGCTCTCTCACAGAAAGTCCAAAAGCGGATTCGTAGAACTAATGTTACTGTCACGCTGGAGCTGCAGCTGAAGGACAACGTTACATATACAAATCCATATGAGCTGAAAGGTGACGATCGACAGTCAGACGATTGCGACAATATATGAAAGCAATGAAGGAGCATCATGAGCAACAAAACTGTTTTCAACTCTGATAATAATCATAAATGTTTGTTGAGCATCAAATCCTAATATGAGAATGATGAGTGACACTGAAGACTGGAGAAATTATGATAAATTCAGCTTTGATCACAGGAATAAATGACACTTTACTATATATTCACTTAGTGAACAGGTGATGTACATCAGAATAATATTTCACTGTATTACGTTTTTTACTGCATTTTTAATTAAATAAATGCAGCATTAAATATATTCTATAGTTTTGCATAAAAGGAGAATAGAGCGCTATGAATTGTTCTTCACTGAAATTTAAAACTTAAAAGAAAATGCTCAATAAACTGCGTCTGTGGCATAGGAGCGCTGTACGCTGTGACTCTGCATTGCTTCTATAGCGCATCATTTTGCACACGGGATGCACATTAAGTGCATTTTGCCGCTCTGTATTGAGGTTATGCACGTGACATCACCGTCAGTGATCGGTTCCACCATCTGAAGAAGATCCATCCGCTAGAATATTCTGAGTCAGGCTGAATCCTGGCTGAAGCACTTTTGTTTAATCTATATTAAGAATAATATAATCAGCATATGTTGTAGTTTAAACTTAAAGATATTAATATTAATAAAGTGAGAGTCTTGTGTTTATTTGATGTTGATTTCACATTTCTTTTTCATATAAAGGCTAAATACAAATAAAAGGTGAACATTAATTTATTTGTACTGGTTTTATTTCTAAAATATATAGTTTTATAGGAGGATTATTCATAGACTTGGCAAATACATTTTTCAGAAGTTTGTAGGTACAGACATCCTTTGTGGCAGTTCTTAGTAGTTTTTTCTAAAGCTTTTATATAGTTCATATCGATATCGGAATTATATCGTATCGACCGAAATTAAGAAAAATATCGTGATATGAATTTTGGCCATATCGTCCAGCCCTAGTTTAATGGTAAAGTTATAGACAGGTGTGGTGGTGTGGGTCAGTTTAAGGGTAAAGTTAGAGACAGGTGTGGTGGTGTGGGTCAGTTTAAGGGTAGAGTTAGGGACAGGTGAGGTGGTGTGGGTCAGTTTAAGGGTAAAGTTAGAGACAGGTGTGGTGGTGTGGGTCAGTTTAAGGGTAAAGTTAGGGACAGGTGAGGTGGTGTGGGTCAGTTCAAGGGTAAAGTTAGAGACAGGTGTGGTGATGTGGGTCAGTTTAAGGGTAGAGTTAGGGACAGGTGTGGTGGTGTGGGTCAGTTTAAGGGTAGAGTTAGGGACAGGTGTGGTGGTGTGGGTCAGTTTAAGGGTAGAGTTAGGGACAGGTGTGGTGGTGTGGGTCAGTTTAAGGGTAGAGTTAGAGACAGGTGTGGTGGTGTGGGTCAGTTTAAGGGTAGAGTTAGGGAAAGGTGAGGTGGTGTGGGTCAGTTTAAGGGTAAAGTTAGGGACAGGTGTGGTGGTGTGGGTCAGTTTAAGGGTAGAGTTAGGGACAGGTGTGGTGGTGTGGGTCAGTTTAAGGGTAGAGTTAGGGACAGGTGTGGTGGTGTGGGTCAGTTTAAGGGTAGAGTTAGGGACAGGTGTGGTGGTGTGGGTCAGTTTAAGGGTAAAGTTAGGGACAGGTGTGGTGGTGTGGGTCAGTTTAAGGGTAAAGTTAGGGTCAGGTGTGGTGGTGTGGGTCAGTTTAAGGGTAGAGTTAGGGACAGGTGTGGGTCAGTTTAAGGGTAGAGTTAGAGACAGGTGTGGTGGTGTGGGTCAGTTTAAGGGTAGAGTTAGGGACAGGTGAGGTGGTGTGGGTCAGTTTAAGGGTAAAGTTAGGGACAGGTGTGGTGGTGTGGGTCAGTTTAAGGGTGGAGTTAGGGTCAGGTGGGTGGTGTGGGTCAGTTTAAGGGTAGAGTTAGGGTCAGGTGTGATGGTGTGGGTCAGTTTAAGGGTAAAGTTAGGGACAGGTGTGGTGGTGTGGGTTAGTTTAAGGGTAAAGTTAGGGACAGGTGTGGTGGTGTGGGTCAGTTTAAGGGTAGAGTTAGGGTCAGGTGGGGTGGTGTGGGTCAGTTTAAGGGTAGAGTTAGGGTCAGGTGTGATGGTGTGGGTCAGTTTAAGGGTAAAGTTAGGGACAGGTGTGGTGGTGTGGGTCAGTTTAAGGGTAGAGTTAGGGTCAGGTGTGGTGGTGTGGGTCAGTTTAAGGGTAGAGTTAGGGTCAGGTGTGGTGGTGTGGGTCAGTTTAAGGGTAGAGTTAAGGACAGGTGGGGTGGTGTTGGTCAGTTTAAGGGTAGTGTTAGGGACAGGTGTGGTGGTGTGTCTCAGTTTAGAGTTAGGGACAGGTGTGGTGGTGTGGGTCAGTTTAAGGGTAGAGTTAGGGACAGGTGTGGTGGTGTGGGTCAGTTTAAGGGTAGAGTTAGGGACAGGTGAGGTGGTGTGGGTCAGTTTAAGGGTAGAGTTAGGGACAGGTGTGGTGGTGTGGGTAAGTTTAAGGGTAGAGTTAGGGACAGGTGTGGTGGTGTGGGTCAGTTTAAGGGTAGAGTTAGAGACCGGTGTGGTAGTGTGGGTCAGTTTAAGGGTAGAGTTAGGGTCAGGTGTGGTGGTGTGGGTAAGTTTAAGGGTAGAGTTAGGGTCAGGTGTGGTGGTGTGGGTCAGTTTAAGGGTAGAGTTAGGGACAGGTGTGGTGGTGTCGGTCAGTTTAAGGGTAGAGTTAGAGACAGGTGTGGTGGTGTGGGTCAGTTTAAGGGTAGAGTTAGGGACAGGTGTGGTGGTGTGGGTCAGTTTAAGGGTAAAGTTAGGGACAGGTGTGGTGGTGTGGGTCAGTTTAAGGGTAGAGTTAGGGTCAGGTGGGGTGGTGTGGGTCAGTATAAGGGTAAAGTAAGGGACAGGTGTAGTGGTGTGGGTCAGTTTAAGGGTAGAGTTAGGGTCAGGTGGGGTGGTGTGGGTCAGTTTAAGGGTAAAGTTAGGGTCAGGTGGGGTGGTGTGGGTCAGTTTAAGGGTAGAGTTAGGGACAGGTGTGGTGGTGTGGGTCAGTTTAAGGGTAGAGTTAGGGACAGGTGTGGTGGTGTGGGTCAGTTTAAGGGTAGAGTTAGGGTCAGGTGTGGTGGTGTGAGTCAGTTTAAGGGTAGAGTTAGGTACAGGTGTGGTGGTGTGGGTCAGTTTAAGGGTAGAGTTAGGGACAGGTGTGGTGGTGTGGGTCAGTTTAAGGGTAGAGTTAGAGACAGGTGTGGTGGTGTGGGTCAGTTTAAGGGTAGAGTTAGGGACAGGTGTGGTGGTGTGGGTCAGTTTAAGGGTAGAGTTAGAGACAGGTGTGGTGGTGTGAGTCAGTTTAAGGGTAAAGTTAGGGACAGGTGTGGTGGTTTGGGTCAGTTTAAGGGTAGAGTTAGGGACAGGTGTGGCGGTGTGGGTCAGTTTAAGGGTAGAGTTAGGGACAGGTGTGGTGGTGTGGGTCTGTTTAAGGGTAGAGTTAGGGACAGGTGTGCTGGTATGGGTCAGTTTAAGGGTAGAGTTAGGGACAGGTGTGGTGGTGTGGGTCTGTTTAAGGGTAGAGTTAGGGACAGGTGTGGCGGTGTGGGTCAGTTTAAGGGTAGAGTTAGAGACAGGTGTGGTGGTGTGGGTCTGTTTAAGGGTAGAGTTAGGGACAGGTGCGGTGGTGTGGGTCAGTTTAAGGGTAGAGTTAGGGACAGGTGTGGTGGTGTGGGTCAGTTTAAGGGTAGAGTTAGGGACAGGTGTGGTGGTGTGGGTCAGTTTAAGGGTAGAGTTAGGGACAGGTGTGGTGGTGTGGGTCAGTTTAAGGGTAGAGTTAGGGACAGGTGTGGTGGTGTGGGTCAGTTTAAGGGTAAAGTTAGGGACAGGTGAGGTGGTGTGGGTCCTCACCTTAAGGGTAGAGTTAGGACAGGTGTGGTGGTGTGGGTCAGTTTAAGGGTAAAGTTAGGGACAGGTGTGGTGGTGTGGGTCACTTTAAGGGTAAAGTTAGGGTCAGGTGTGGTGGTGTGGGTCAGTTTAAGGGTAGAGTTAGGACAGGTGTGGTGGTGTGGGTCAGTTTAAGGGTAGAGTTAGGGACAGGTGTGGTGGTGTGGGTCAGTTTAAGGGTAGGGTTAGGGACAGGTGTGGTGGTGTGTCTCAGTTTAGAGTTAGGGACAGGTGTGGTGGTGTGGGTCAGTTTAAGGGTAGAGTTAGGGACAGGTGTGGTGGTGTGGGTCAGTTTAAGGGTAGAGTTAGGGACAGGTGTGGTAATGGGACTCGATGATGGTGAGATTAGTTCTCTGTGTGGATCAGCTGTTGTCAGACTCCTTCTGCAGACACAAATCTCACTGGAGTGGATTATTCCAATTATTGGCAAACTAAATGTTTGAAAATGTAAACTGATATTTCCTGACACACTATTGCAAAATACTGTATCTACTGTAAATAACTGGCTTAAAGATTTTTTTGGGGGGTGAAAATACTAACGTGCCAAAGACTTTTATATAGTACTGTACAATAAAAATGAAAATGAAGTGCAGATGTGACATTACTTAAAAAAATTCTAATTCTAATTTTGTGGCACTTAAATTATTTGGCTCCTATTTTTCCCCTATAGGAGCCGATGCTCCTTAATTGATGTTTTAGTCTGGAGCCCTGATCAGTTCAGATGAAGATTTCAACCTTTTTCATCGCTATTTTGATTTATACTTACAGATACACCTTTGTAATTGAATAATTATGATGGAAGGTCATGGCTTAAATAAAATTTTCCTGTTTTCTATATATTTCCTGTAGATCCTCCAAAGAGCGTCTCAGCGTCCGTCAGTCCGTCTGTAATAGTGGAGGGAGATTCAGTGACTCTGAGCTGCAGCAGTGACTCAAACCCTCCTGCAGAAATCCGCTGGTTTAAAGGAAGAACATCTCTGGGATCTGGCGACACCTACAGGATCACTAATATTGAGTCTGAGGCCAGTGGAAACTATCATTGCTCTGCTAGAAACAAACACGGATCTCAGATCTCTGCTCCTGTGAACGTGAATGTCATGTGTGAGTCTGCCTTTACTTTTGAGCAGTTCTGGTTGATAACTGTTTAATCATTGGTCTTATTGAATGACATTTTTATATATTTTTTTATTTTCCTGTAGATCCTCCAAAGAGCGTCTCAGTGTCCGTCAGTCCGTCTGTAATAGTGGAGGGAGATTCAGTGACTCTGAGCTGCAGCAGTGACTCAAACCCTCCTGCTGTGAACTTCAGCTGGTTTAAGGAGGATCAAACCTCAGCTGTTGGATCTGGACAGAGTTTCAGCATCTCCAGCTTTAACTCCAGTTTCAGTGGACGCTTCTACTGTGAGGCTCAGAATAAATATGGCTCTCAGAGATCAGCGTCTGTTTCACTCTCTGTTAAAGGTATTTCCTATAAACACACTCCTTCAGTTCAATCTGTCTCTCGTGTGAAATGATCTCATGATCATCTTGTTTCAGGATTTCAGAGAGCAGATCTGCACACAGTTTATGGGCTCGTGGCGGGATTGATCTTCATCATCATCGTCATCATCATTGTCATCATCATCGTGTTCATAAAGTGAGTGAAGTTTGTCTGCACACTAAACAAAAATTCAATCGCACATCTAAAATAAACTGACTCTCCTTTTTTTAAACACAAACATTTTTTAATAGTTTTCTCTCTGTTTTCAGGAGGAAGAAGAGGAGAGAAGGAGGAACTGAAGACTTGAATCAAAAGCAGGTGAGTCGGCAAACACACACCTCCATCTACAACTCAATACAGTGAGATTGTGTCGCAACTTTGAACACAATAGTGTGTGTGTTACAGGTCTGCAAAGAAACAGGCATCTTTCCAGTGAAACACATTTATTAGAAGAATGTTTTCTGAAAGAATTAAATATTTAGTGTCAATTATGAATGGAACATCTCAGTTCACTTATTTCTCTAATAATTTCTGCACAAACTCTTTTTCTTTAAACATGTCTTATACTCACTCATTCACTTGCTCAATGAACACAAAAGAAACCAAATGTAACTTAGTTTGTACTCTTAAACAATCATTTTGTATGTTAAACCCTTTTAGTGTGCGCACATTTTCAGTCAAAGCATAATTAACATGCTTTGAATATGTCTAAATAATTATGTTCTCACGTGCCGCATTTCGTGACTCTTTCTGTCCTATGCACATGAACAGAAACTAATGTGTGCTTTCGTTAACTCTACTACGACTTTATGACACAATTTACACAAAATGGCGGACATTAGTGAAGTCCATGTGCTTCACTGAACTCACATTACTAGTCACTGATTCGTGTAACCATTATAGACGGTTTCAACGGCAGCAACATAAACAAACGCTACTGCGCATGCGCGCTTTTGTGGCCCAAACTTAACTTCCAGTAGACATCAATAACACCAGAGGATGCGTTATCTTTCTTATGCGTTAGCATCTTTAATTTTGATTGTGCACCATTATCTTAATGTATAGATTTTTTTTTGTTTCAGCATGTTTATTTTAAATAATCTCCCATTTATGTCTTTAATATAGAGTGGGAAAACGCCCCACTTAAAGGGTAGGCAAAACTGAAAATCCTGTCATTCATTACTCACCGTCACGTTGATCCCAGATTTTCCGCTAGAAAAAAATGGTGCCGGTCAAAGTGACCGGCAGAGGTTTCGTTTTCCGGACATTTTGATGATATGCCGGTCAAAAACTCCTGAAATCAGTTTATGTAACTTTAAAAAAATGACATAATCAGGCCGTATATGCAACATGTTTATTAGCCAAACTTTCAAATAGACGGAAAAAAAACATGAACGTCCGATTGGCGTCAATCAACCAATTTTTTTTACTCATAGGCGTAATTTGCGGGTGGGACATGTCCCCACCACTTTTTTTTAAAACATCTTGCTTCACGGATTAACCTAACTAATACAAACAAAACATCTCTGGTTAACTAGAAGAGTATCATTTCATTCGTTTGTTAAATAAGAGGCGATCTGACGCTCGTTGCCTCTGTTATCAGTGGAGCAGATTTCTCTCGTGGCTCCTGCAGTCTCCACACAGACGAGCGCTTTAATCTAACGCTTAAAGAGCATATTGCAGGTTAGAGACTCCAGTGAGTCAGTGTATAGAAAAATAATGTAGGACCTAGAATTTCTTTAAAATATACTTGTAAATACGCTAATAAGGCTTTTTGAGTCATTTTTGTGAGAAAATTTTACTTCCGCATCTAAAAGTGCGCAAACCGGAAGTGACATAACGAGAGGGAGTGCCGTGACTTTCAACCATAGGAAAACAATGGATCGCAATGACAGTTCGGACGCTGAGGAAATTATAAATGTTTATTAATACTCATATGGCAGACCACACCCATGCAATTATGACACACAATAAGGGACAGGCCAGGATTAGACAGAACAACGATCAGAGGAGAGGATTTGAGTTGTTGTGTGAGGAGAAACAGTGGAAAACAGAGCAGGTGAGAGAGTCGGCTCATAACATTATACGCTAACACTGTGCTCAGATTACATGTATCAGGCAATCGCAAAGCTATTGGTCATCTAGGAGTATTGATACCAATAACAGAAACTAATAATAAGTTCAGACCATCTGGCTTAAGTCACACTCGCCGTCCACATTAGATGTAAAGCCGGGCGCGGGGCGTAACGTTACCGGTGCTGTTTTTGCTGTTATGAGCTCGCAGACAATGTTTTTCCCTCGCGTGGACATTGTGGATGCTCGTATGGTCGTGTCTCGCAGCATGTGAGGAAAAACACGACGAGCCGAGCACGTTTCTCGCACCTCCCTCTCTCACGATATTTTTTAAACATACAAAATCCAAAAAGAATCGGGAGTCGGCTTGATTTTCACCAGCATGCTGTCCCCTATTGCCAAATCATGCACAACAATGTCACAGGCTAGATCTATGAGTATTATTATGCTATAGCTCAGTTGCTGCAACCATTACAGTGCCTTTTTACACACACACACACACCACACACACACATACATACGCACGTGCGTCCTGCACTCCCTCTCTGGTTGTTTCTGTTGAAAAGGCTGCTGTTCTGTGCTTTTCAACAAATCATTTGCACACAAGTAATGTTTTCTATCTAAAGCTAGCAGCAACATTGAGTCTCTGGTTTGAGTCTCCAGTCTCTGTTTAACGCGAACGCTCGTGTGTGTGTGTTCGCCCTGATCGCCTCAGTTACGGTGCTCAGTTCACGCGGTTTCTCCGAGCTGATCGTCTGACGGATCCGCGACCGGCCGTCACACTCCGCCGCGGCCGAGCCACAGACAGTATAACGTGTAATTGTGATCCTTTATTCATTCATTCTGTGTTATGGGTTTATTTTGTGCCGATTCACCGTCGATCGTGTGGGGATGTATGACGTTTTGAGTATGTATTTGAGTGAACGATGTATATACGCTTGAATAAAATATTATCAGCACATAATTCCTGACTTTTTTTTAAAGTGTGAGACTATGCATGTGTGTTTATGTAGCCTACATACTTCGTATTAATCAATGTTGAAATTGATTAATGTAAAAACAATAGCCAAGAAGCATTGCGTGTGAGTATTTAATCATTTAATATCATCCTTTAACTACATGAGTATTGCAATGTTAAACTTCATCATATCGCGGATAATCCGCGGTGTAAAGTGAACACACACACACACACACACCACCGCGTGTGTCAAAGCAGATGCAGAAGTGAAGTACCGTCTCTTCACCTGCACAAAACGCCACCATGCAGCTTTTCTAACTTTTTTTTTTAGGAAACCTGTGGACTCAATGTCCTGACAGGCTGGACACTATCATTTTCCATGACAATGATAAATTTAAATAGAAAAACTACCGAAAATACACTGATTACTACCGAATACCAACCTATTCTGCACTGAGCCAATGCAGAGCTTGGCAGACGACTCCCTCTCGTGACGTAATATGACGCGATGTTGAAAAAAACTGCGGTTTTACAAACAGCCAACGAAATGGCCACTTTATCTGCTAAATTTGTGCTCTTATGTCTTTTAAAAACATTTTAAATCCTGCATTACCTTTTCATATGGCATTTTCATACAAGGTTATATGTTTATCTCAAAAAAAATTTAACCTGCAATATGCTCTTTAACGCCGTTGCAGAGACTTTCTGTTTGTTCTGGTCAGATCGCGAAACAAAATGCACAAAAACTGTCCCTGCTCTTGATGTACAACCACTGATGGTATTCGGTTTTGATGAGAGAGAAAATAGGCTATGAGGGCAGATTAGAAACGAGAACTTCTGACAAGTTTAACAGACTAGACCAGTGATTAAGCAAAGTGTGTAAATCTATTTGCCTTTATTCACGTGAAAAATCTTGGCACAACACTATTGTGTTTAGATGTAATAATTAAACGCAATTAATAAATGTAATTATAAACTCAGTATGTCTCATTTAGTTGGTAACATTTAAATTGGCCACAGTGTGAAATGACAAAATCATATAATAGAATATAACAGTATACTGATAACTGTAAGCAGGTAAGCACTACAAGATGTTTTTGAAATCATTAGAGAAAACGACAAAATTACTTATTCACAAAATGACGTGTGTGAATAAGTGCTACCTGTTTAAAATGTGCTTGCACCCGATCAGATTCAGTAGAAGGTAAAAAAAAAAAAATCCCTTAAACTTTACCATCCCGCTCATGCCCATCGCCGTGATCATCTGTATCCAGCTGGTTGTTTACCGTGAGTTCTGAACATTGCACCATGTGCTTATTTAAATCTTTTCGTTTCTACACATATTAGGCTACATATTCCTCATGTCTGTGAGGCAAGCCTGCCGAGTTTCAGTTTATTTGAGACGCGCTTCAGTTCATGAGCAATGAAAGCGACGGCTTCCGCGACCTAGTCTACTTATTTATTTCTTATTTATTAAATACATGCAATTAACCGAAGAAACCTTTATTAAAATTAAGAGACAATTTGTACAAAACGAAAGACAGGCTTTTTACAAAACAAAACTTAATATTAAACTAAATATAACCACCAAAATCATTTCTGACCCACTCGCATCTTTGCACTTATAGCCTATCATAATCAGATGAAATCTAAAAATAATATTATAATATTTAAACATAAATATGAAGAAAAAAACATTGTTTAATGGCTACAACAAGTATAGTAAGCTACAGATTTATGTCATGTCTGAGCTGGATTTGAATGAACATCATTTTACCGGCGGGTTCACAGTAGCCTATATAAATGCGTGCGCACTCGCCTTTCAATTATGCAATGCGTCGGCATAACATGTTTCTTTGTTTCATAATATAAGATTAATGTTGGGAAACTTGTGTCATGTGCTCTCTGCATGATTTTTAATATTTATATCATGTTAACCAAGAATAGTACGTCAAAATGTATTTCTACTGAGTAGTGCGCCATACTCTATCCACTAACCAGACCATAGACCGTAAAAAAATATGGACGACTCGACATCATCCGTTTCCGCTTGGCAGATTTGAAGCTTTTAGGCATCCTTACACGGCGCGGACATCTTGGGACCGAGTCTGCGCAGTAGCGATTTCGGGACCGGAGTTGCGCAGTAGAGCGCAGGAAGTAGAGCAGGAAGTACAGCCGCGATATCAAAAGCCCGCCCACACTCTCGCAGATGCAGAACAATTAATTATGTTGGTGTGAAATAAACAGTTATGGAAATGTAGAAATTAAAGCTAAAGCTCTAATCTGCTCCCAAAAATTTCGAAAAAAGTCCGTTAGTGCCTCAGTGACAACTTCACTCAGAGAAGCCGTCAGTCTCAGCTGTCAATCATGACGTCACACCCCCCGTTTTTAAAGCGTCAGATAACTAACTCAAAGTAAACTTATTTTAAAAACGAACACCTGAAATGAAATCATCGTGATGATAACTGCCTTCAGTGACATAAACTAACTTTGGGGAAAAAAATTTGAAGTGTAATTTTATTATTTAGTTTGCCTCGCGTCCATTAGAAAACACAGAGGGGCGGCTATACTGGGACCGGTCACCGGGGGGCGATCGAGGCGCAAAAGCTTCAGTAAATGAGAGGGAGACTGCAGGCTTGAACCAGACCGATAAACAGACACAGACCGGAAGTTAACTTCGGGCCAGGCGCGTAACTGTAGCAACGCGCGTGCGTTCGATGAAACCGTCTATACAGGAAACAAATGAACTCTCTTTACAACATATTCTCCTCTCAATTCACAGTGTTAACAGTACACAGTATATCCGATTCCCTGCATTAACTCTCACGACAGTGGTTCTCCATTACACTTGTGTTACATTCACGGATAGTCAAAACACTGTTTTAATACTCAAGAAATACTCAACACATATTACAACACTACATTTTATTTATTTTAAATTAAGAGTTTGACTACATTACGGTCTCGACATTAACACTTGTCCGCAACAAGTGGATTTCTTAAAGGGACAATAATTGAAATGATTTTACTTGGCCAACAGACAAGAGACTGATTACAATGCCAATTACAAAAAAATAACTAATGAATCACCAGAATGTAAGAATGATTCTGCATTAATTTAGTGTAAGTGGTGATTGATAGTGGATATGGATAATGTAATGAACTGACGGGAACAACACGCTGTTGACGCTCGCGCATCTTGAGGAGAAATCAAAAGAGCGCTGCTCACACAGAGAAACTGCGGTAAACATTCAAAATGTTCAAAAAGCTTTTATATGTATAACATATGATAGAGTTAAACAACATCACAACCAAACGTGATGTTTTCCTGAACAGCATCACGTTTGAGAATGACACTGATTTCATATGACAGCTCCATAAACAGTTAATTAACAATTAGTCACTTACATTTGAGATGCGATATTGAGTGTGTTTGTTCCATTTCAGCTGCGAAAATATTTCCAAACAGCAGAACCATAACGCCCCTCACGCAGGGCGTACTTTTCATCTAACACTTGGTGGGACAATAAACATAAAATTTCTCAAGAGCAATTTTTGAAGGGGACACAAATAATACAGCCCAATTTGTACTTGTAAGGATATCTGCAACACACACACACACACACACACACACGCACACACACACACACACACACACGCACACACACACACACACACACACAAAAACCGTTTTGCATGCATTAATCCAATAATGTAGGCAGGTTTATAATCATATCCAAAATGTTAGGGTGTTTCGGGCACATGTGCATTTTAAGATGTTCTGAAGGCCAAAAAATTAGATAACAATAGCTTGAAAAACCATGTCACTGGGCAGATTATTTGTCTTTCTTATGTCCACATCTCTCTTTTTCTCTGTTTTTTTTAATCTTGCCGTTTCTTCCCCTCATAATCGTCAGTGAAGAAAGTAAACATATGGTTTACATATGAACATTTATATGTTTTATGAATAACTTTCTAAGACATGTTCATTTACTGTTTATTAAAGTTTTAAGTTTATTCAATTAATTCACAATAAGCTCACATTCATTACTAATCTTATGCCCAAAGTTTTTTTTTTATTTTATTTATTGATCTGATGAAAACGGCTTTGTTAATATTTCTTGTTCGTTAACAATTAGGCCTACTCAAACTGTTTCTAAACTTAAAAATGCATTTTGTTTGTCCCGTTTGCGTCTGTATTGTCTATTCAAAAATACAAATCTCATAATATTATTTAATGCAGTTGTAATTTTTCCGGGTAAATTATTTAATTTTTATTGGTAACAGCCCTATGGTGTCTTATTTTAATTTAATGTATAGATCAAATTTAAGAATATAATATGAAACCTGAAGCATAGCTTATTTTTAATAAGATTAGCGTGAAAATTATAAAGGTAAAATATCACAAATATGCGGATTTAAAATATGTCAAAGCTGATTGAACACTGAGAATATTGCTTCAGAATAAGTTATATTTACAACACACACACACACACACACACACACACACACACACACACACACACACACACACACACACACACACACACACACACACACACACACACACACACAATCTAACTTTTTTCCGGACAAGCACATTTTTTACTCGGACAAGTGAATGACCGATTTGAGCATAAGCATACTTAATGTGAAGCCCTGCATTATATTTTAGATGAATGCACAATTTTTTTTTTTTCTTTTTACATGTTTACAATGTTTGGTAACTGTAAGATTACTATTGTATGTTTGACCAATACACTTTTTTGTTTCCACTGCTACACTTACATTTATTTAAAGAAGTTTGATTACAGTCTGTTTTAGATTTGAATGCACAATTGTTTTTAAAATAAGAATTCAACACTTTGCATACATCTGTTATTTTGTCTTATTGTGTCAGTAAAGTCTGGTGCCTTTAGTCTCTTCAAGGAAGGTATAAGGTGAAAGGTATACAATTTATTATTAATTCAACAATAGTATCGGATCGATATCGGGTATCGACAGATACACAAAGCCCAGGCATCGGTATCGGGACTGAAAAAGTCAGATCGGTGCACCTCTAGTTTTCATGTCTAATATTACATGTTTCCACATATGAAGCAATATCAGTCTATAAATGTCTCTTCATAGACGGCTGACGCGAGTGATGATACGTACACAGCTCTGGATCCAGCGTCCAGAACATCTGCTGACATTTACAGCACAATCCCAGTCAGTAAACGCCTCAGACACTTTCTCAGTCAGATTCAGCAGATCCACACATAAACTGGCTGTTTGTTGATCCGTCTCTCACAGGGTGTTCAGTCCAGAGCTCCTGATGGCATCTACACGGCTCTTGAGCTTCAGTCCAGATCTTCTGAATATGAGACTCTAGCAGTGACTTCAGCAGATCCACATTAAACTCTCCTCACTGAATCCCTGCTGACTGATGCTCCTCAGAAACCCATCATCCACCATCACCAGCTCAACATCATCTCATTATCAATGACATCTGCTTTCTTAAACCGCGTATATTGCAATTCAGCTTATAAGAGGATTTTTAGAATTGTGTTTTTTTGTATTAGTCTTGCATTTCTATATTTTAGCCACAATTTCATATTTTTCATTTATGTGCTGCACATGCAAATGTATTTTAGGAGAACACTTGTGTAGTTTGAATGTTTAAAATAAGATCGCAGCAACATTTACTCAATACTTCAGAACATAATCATTTTTGTAGTGTTTAAAATACCAACATCTCCAATAAACATTTCTCTCGTAGCTGCGGTGTATTTTCTCATTATAACTGACATTATTGGTGATATTTTGTGTGTGTGTCCAGACTGCCATCTAGAGGATATCAGTCACACTAATAAACGCCTGTAGGCTTTATAAAGTATAAGTAATAAAAGGTCAGAAGTAAAGAAGTGATGAACTAGAATACTGAGATCGGACCAAATGATAATACGCAAGCGAACCAGAATAGTGAATAATTCATATTAATAATTATTAATTTAATACATTCTCATTGTATTATTATTCATAGTGGTAAAAATAACCAATCTAACAGGATTAAAGACTGCAGGAGTCTGAACACCAATCAGATTAACGCCTGTCGCCGTTGCTCCGCCCACAGCGCGGGAAAATCCTCAGGATTAGAAACGGAAAGAAACGGACAGAGACAAAACACCGGTTTGAACAACAGAAGTGAGAAAATCTTCCTTGTGTTCGGTCTTCATCACACTCCAGCACAGTAGGTGTTTGCATGAGAATACCTGGACTAATCTGTCATATTATTTCCATTGTTTGTGAGTATTGAGTTCCAGTGTCTGATCGTGTTAGTTGTGTTTTATGAAAATCAGGGGAAAACTGAGTATCAAGTCACTAGGATTCATTTTCACCTGCAGTATTTTTAACTTACAGAACAAAACGACCACATTTACAACTTACATTTTGACATCATTTACTCGCCTCCAAAGGTGATGTTTCTGAAGTGGGACATGAACCTATTTTATATGAGTATGGAACCGTTAAATGTGTTTTTGCTTATTGTGTAAGATTTTCTGTCTTAAACCTCATTGTTACTGATATCATCCAATGAATTATATAATAAATAGATCAAATTAACAGATTTTACAGTTGCTCAGTTGGTTTTGAGTCCTAAATTTTCTAAAACTTAAAGGGGGGGTGAAATGCTGTTTCATGCATACTGAGCTTTTTACACCTTTAAAGACTTGGATTCCCATCCTAAACATAGACAAAGTTTCAAAAACTAATGTTGGACGTTTGATGGAGTATTTCTGTGTTAAAAATACTCCTTCCGGTTTCTCACAAGTTTCGGCAAGTTTTTTTCGAGTATGGGTCTACTTGACGTTAAATAGAGCGGAAGGTCCTTGTATGGGCCGTACGGGCTCTTCTCCCGGTAGGGTGCGCGTGCGCGTGACTAGAGCGAGAGAGGAAATGCACGCTGTAAACAATCTCTCAGGTGCAGATCCAGTCGTCCGTGAACACTTATGACGCGCCGCGCTCCACTTTATTCCTATGGGTGACGTCGAGCGACTTCAACGCTTCAGCACAGCATTCCGGGAAGGCAGCGCTGCATTTGAACCGATTTGAACGCAGAAATGACGGGAAGCTTCAAGGCATCGCTTTAGTCGCGTCGCAAAGTGGATTTCCACGGTCACTGCTGTCACAGGACTTCACCAAATCATACCAAAGAAGTGTGTTTTTGACAGAGCGGTCCTGCTTTGGAAGATGCCGGTGAGTAAATCAACTTCAAATGTCTCTGCTATTGGCTACCGTCGCGTGAGTAAACATCAGTAAACGATACGATCGCGTGCTTCGTCATTCAAATGCGCTAACGGTTACTCCATTGTTGTTCTGTATAACGTTACAGTAGTCTGACTCTGACGTGCAAAACCGTTTTGCTTGCTACCTCTAAGGTCTAGTCACATACAATAGTCCATAAACCGAATCATGTCCTCATAAACTGCACACAAAGGCCCCTAAATACAGTACATACCACAGAGACGGACATCCTGATGTTGCCGTTTCTCCTGTTCAATTTATTTCAGCCTCAGATTTGATTGTGGATCATTATCTGTATTAGCTGAGATAGATGGGCTTCTCCACGCTTGAGGACGTCACCGCTTTGCGCGCTTGTCATTCTTTAGCTCCGCCCACACGATACGCCTCCAGGCGCTCGTTTTTTTCCGGAAAGACTCGGTACAGCCCATATTTCTTTTATAAATATGATAAAACTAAAGACTTTTCGGAGATATGAAGGATGCAATACTACTCTATAGGTACTCAAGATTGACATGAGATTGACTGAAACTGAGTGTTTCACCCACCCTTTAACATGGACAAAACTGAGATTATTTTCACTGGACCTTCGTCACTCACTAATAAAATTCCCACCAACTTCACCTGTGAGACTGCTGGCACTCTTATCAAACCATCTACTACTGTTAAAAATCTTGGTGTAATTTTTGATTCCTCTCTATCTTTCCACTCTCACATTAATTCCGTCACTAAATTAGCATTCTTCCATCTGCGTCGCATCGCTCAGCTCTGTCCCTTTATCAGTATCTCTGATGCTGAAACTGTCATCCATGCGTTTGTCACATCACGTCTTGATTACTGCAATGCACTTTTCATTGGCCTACCAGCTAGCTCCATCTCTAAATTACAATATATTCAAAACTCTGCTGCCAGACTACTCACCCACACCAAACGTTCTGCTCATATTTCCCCAATTCTGCATGATCTTCACTGGCTTCCTGTGTCTTACCGTATTAAATTCAAAATTCTTCTTCTCACTTTTAAGTCTCTGCACGGCCTCCCCCCTACCTCTGTCACTTGCTTCTCCCCTTCACCCCACTCGCTCTTTACGATCTGCTGACTCCAACCTTCTCGTTGTCCTTCGGCATCGCCTGGCTTCAATGGGGGGCAGATCATTCAGTGTTATTGCACCCAAATTATGGAACTCTCTACCCCGATCACTCCTTTTTGTCAACACTATCTCTGAATTAAAATCAATGTTAAAAACACACATCTTTTCAGGAAATTTGTTCACAGAAAAGTTTTAAGTAAAGATGTAATTCCTCCATTTTGAGAGGCTGCTCACTGCAGAGCCATGGGTAGAGCGAGACGTCCAGCTCCCCCTCTCTGGATGGGATTTGAATTGGTGGAGCTAGCCGGTCCAACCACACCCTAACCGACCCATAACTCCACCCCCTCCACCCATAGACCCACAGAGGTGCAGCTGGAGGTCATTTGGTTCTGACGTGAGCACCACTGGGACATTTTTGGGAGTTAATTAATAGATCTGTTAGTGATGTAGTGTTTTGAAGACCTTTAAAACTATTCTTACTGTATCTATTGTCGGTCTGGTTTCTGAGAGCTTGTGTTGTCTGTTAGAAACTGGCACTGACCCACTTAAACACAATGTAGTTGCTTGTGGTTATGATTGTGGTACGTTTGTCACGTTGTGACACGTTATGGCACGTGTGTGTTTGGTCCATCGCTTCATGTGCTAAACACAGAGTTTGTTTGAGAAAGAGGAAGTGACACTAAGAGCTGTAAAGATGCTGCTCAGATGCTCCTGAGCCATGATGAGCATCTTTACTCTGTTCTTTCTCAAAGCAAACATCTTTCACATATTCTCTCACACAGATTTAACAACACTGAGCTCCACAGAGATAAAGCTCGTCATGTGTTTGACATCTGCAGACATTAACTTTCTTCTCCAGTTGATCTTGTGTAGTTGAGATGGCGGTCACTCTTAACCAGGAAGAGCAAGGCCGACATTTTTAGCTGCACTTTATCAAGTGTGAAAACGAGGCGTTTGCTGCTTAAACTGCGGATGTGTTTCTCACTTGGGCGTCAACACTGACACATCGACACTGCAGAGCGGTAAGACCGTTTTAACCATTATTTATAATAATTCAGTTACTCTACGAGTGATATTTGTGAAACAGTTTCAGGTGAATGTTGGTTTGATGAAGAGATTCTGACTCCAGAAGCTCAATATCTGCTGTAGATTCATGAGTAAATATTGTGTGAAGCTCTTTAGACACACAAGGCCTGACCTGAGAAACATCATCAGTTCATGTCAAGCCTTCACTGAGCCGTGAATTATTCTCAGATCATCATCATGTGCTTCATCTGTCAGACAGAGTTTGTTTGTTGTGTGTCGATGATGCTCATAATGTCATAATTGTCAGGTTTATGATTGCAGAAGTCACTATGGTGTCGTGTCTCATGAAGTCTCTTCCTCTGATCGTAGTGATCATGACTGCGGGTGAGTCTTCAGCTTCTCTCTATACAGATATTTCAACTAAAGACGATCGAGCGACTCATAAACTGACATGAGTGTTTTGCTGTCAGATAACAAAAATGCTCAAAAGTGAAAATATGTTTTCTGTATATTGCTCTAAAACACATGTACGCCTCTTCATTCCTCATGTCTGTGTTTCAGGGGCTGATGGTCAGCATTGGGGAGTGAATTACAGCCCTTCATATGTTTGTGCACTAAAGGGATCATCAGTGACGATATCCTGCACTGTAACATATCCTCAGAGTTATCAGCTCAAAGAAGTTTTCTGGACCAAACCTGCTGTAGGAGAATTACCTAATCTGTGTTCAGGTCCAGAGAAGAGAGAAAGAGTTCAGTGTTTGAGTAAAGATAAAGATAAAGACACGTCCAGTCTCACTTTGACGGCTGTAACAGAAGCTGATAAACACGTCTACTACTGCAGATTTACTACAGACAGAGAGGATGGAAGATGGACGGGGATTCCTGGAGTTCAGCTTGACGTCACAGGTAAAACTAGTCTCACACACACACACACACACACACACACACACACACACACACACACACACACACACACACACACACACACACACACACACACACACACACACACACACACACACACACACACACACACACTGTAGTAAGCTGAAGGTTGATGATGGTGATGATGTTGATGGTGATGATAGTGATGATGGTGATGATGATGATGATGATGATGATGATGATGGTGATGATGACGATGATGACAACTAAACAGACTTGAAACAATGCAAACAGACTTCCCACAAGGCTCATGGCACATGTCTGGCAAACAAAGAAATCAATCAACAGTGCACATGTTCACAGAGGGACAGTAAATCATAATGATAGATTGACTCACGTTAATTCAGAAAGACGCACACAGTATGCATCAAAGTGCTGGTAGAGAGTGCAAAAAATGAGCCAAAGGGTTCACAATCAATTTATAGACAACAGGTGAGGCGGGCGTGGTCAGGTGGCAAAGTATTCTTAAAAGAGTGAAATGGACTAAAAAGGGAATGGAATGACAGGAGTCTTTTCATAGCCGCCCCGGAATTGGGATCAATTCCTCCTGGGAAAAAGACTCACTCCTCTGTCAACTCAGGAAGCGCCATCAGACGTGACACTGGTCTCGTGTAAATCCGACTGCCAACTTGGACGTCCACTGACCGGACACGTCCATCTCTACCGGTCGTGACGGTTGTAACACGCCCTGTGGGCCAAGAGGCCCGAGGCAGTTGTGGGTCAAAGATCAGAACAGTCTTCCCTACTTCGAGATTCTGGACTTCCCTTAGCCACTTTCCTCTGGGTTGTAAGTTAGGCAAATAGTCACGAATGAACGTGTCCAGAAGTGGTCAGCCAAAATCTGGCTATGACGCCACTTCCTTCGCCCAAGGAACTTACTGTTGACAAACATGGCTTGTGGCAGAGAGGCATCCCGCCGCCCCATCAGGAGCAAATTAGGAGTAATCGGATCAGGATCTGCAGCGTTTGAGGAAAGGTAACCTAGAGGCTTTGAATTCATAATGCCTTCTACCTCGATCAGGACAGTTTGAAGAACAAATTCGGAGGTGGTCTGCTTGCCAAGAATCACTTGCAGGGCATTCTTAACTGATCTGATTTCACGCTCCCAGACTCCACCGAAATGTGGAGCCCATGGTGGATTGAAGTTAAATGAAATCTGCTGGGTAGCCAAGTGTTCCTGGAGCTTGGGTTCCGTCGCCTGGAAGCTTTTACTCAATTCTCTGTCTCCAGCACGGAAGTTTGTTCCTGTGTCTGCCCAGATCTCTAAAGGCTTGCCATGACATGATATGAAGCGACGGAGAGCTAGGAGAAAGGCATCAACATCCAAACTTCCGAGCAAGTCAAGGTGTAAGCAACGGGTGGTTAAGCACTTAAAGATGATTCCCCATCGCTTTCCTGTTCTACGGCCCTGGTAGATAACAAAGGGTCCAAAGCAATCTACCCCGGTGGACCAGAATGGTGGTTTAAAAAGATGCAGCCTTACCGGGGGCAGATCAGCCATCTTCAGAACTTCAGGAAAGGATTTCCATCTCTGACACTCCTGGCAGCTGTGCTGATGTTTACGGATGGCTGGTCTTCCTCCTACGATCCAATACTTGCGTCTCAATTCTCCAAAGACTCTCTCTGGGCCCGGATGCAGCAGGGACTCATCATAGGTCTTAATGATGAGCTGCGTAGTTGGATGCTTCGGGTCCAGAATAATTGGGTGAATGATGTCGGGGTCCAGGTCCTGGGATCTACGTATTCTTCCTCCCACTCTCATCAGACCCACATCTGAATCCAGTTCAGGAGACAATGAGAGACGACTTTGCCTATGAAGAGGTTTCCCTTTCTGGAGAGCATTAAGTTCGTCAGGGAAACATGACGCCTGGGCTTGCTGTAAGATTAAGGTTTCGGCTGTGGCTCCTGTGGAGACTTTGTCAGCCTGAGTTCG
>NC_090175.1:7723208-7725708 GCF_024679245.1 Pseudorasbora parva | reverse complement strand
AACACTTTCTCAGTGAACTTAAGTATACCGTATTTTCCGGACTATAAGTCGCACTTTTTTTCATAGTTTGGCTGGTCCTGCGACTTATAGTCAGGTGCGACTTATATATCAAATTTAATTCATACTGACTGACAAGAATAAACATATAGCCCTGAGAATGCGCTCTATGCTGCTCCTGTAGCCTAATATTTACTTATACACAACAACTTAGAAAGACTGAACACAAACAAAATGCTCCCATAAAGAAAATCTTATTCTGCAAAATACAAACAGCATGTAGTAAAACATGCAGCGGAGAACGATTCTCACAGCGTTCGTCTCGCGCGGCTGAGCCTCTCCCGGCAGAGAGTTCAAGCCTCTGTGGACTCGTTCCTTCAGCTCTGGCCATCTTGCTTTCAGTCCGCAAGTAGATTTCTTTTTCTTCTTCATCACAATTAAAGTAACCTCTGCTTTTCGCCAGTCCCTTACAAGTTTCTCACTCACTTCAAACTTTCTTTCTTCTGCTCGGGTTATGCAGTGAAGCGGGCACGAGCGAGTGCACGCGAGCAGGTGCTCGCATGCGCGCGCGGGTGCTCGCGTGCTCGCATGCGCGCGGCTCCAGCTCTGCCCTAATGCGACTTATAGTCCAGTGCGACTTATATATGTTTTTTTCCGCGTCATGACGCATTTTTTGACTGATGCGACTTATACTCCGGAGCGACTTATAGTCCGGAAAATACGGTACTAGTAGTTTACCGTTTTAATGCTTGTAGCATATTTATTTAGTTTATAAAGTACAATTTGAAGTTTTTTAGTTAACCTATACGTTTTCTTTAATAGCTTTTCTTTAATAGCTACTCAATGAAAATAATTAACACAAATACAAGCCAATTATTATTAGAATACATAACCCCTTGCCTGTCACACCCAATTTTGGCAAATGAAGCATTTTGAAATACCCCAAATAAAAGGGCTAGTGCTCGCAAGTCTCTTTATGAGTAGACACATAAGTAACATATATCTAGAAAGCCAACGCTTAAGAGTTTACAATTCAGAATAACTCGGAGTGTTTTACATATGAAGATATATAGGCTCAAACATTCAATCTAAAATAAAAAATATTTTAATATATTTTAAATGTATGCAAATATCATGTGACTTCTAGTATAACAACTTATAACCACAACTAATGTGAAGCCACACGTGTGGCCATGCTTCTTTTAAAATCTGAGGATGAAATCTCTAAAATCATGCATTTTATGAAACATATTGTAAGACTGTCGTTTGAGTGTTTAGCAAAGGCTAAGAGAAGATGCTAATCATTGTTATTGGCCTCTAAAACACATATTTTCAGTCTACTAACTAGTCTTTTAGCTGCTCAATTCACAGTCTATTGTTTTCACTCAATGAGTGTTTCACAGGTCTGTCATGAATGACTTAATCCGCATTATTCTTTTATAGTAATTATTTTATTCATATCGAAGCATAAAAACCTATTCAGGCATTCTGGATTGGCCATCAATCCCACAATCATTCCAGTTTATATTAAAACCTATCTCAGGGTTTTTCCTGGGTCAGAAACGCGAGCGCACACACACACACACACACACACACACACACACACACACACACACACACACACACACACACACACACACACACACACACACACACACACACACACACAGATGTTGGTCTATGTGGTTTACAGGGACTCTCCATAGGCGTAATGGTTTTTATACTGTACAAACCGTATTTTCTATCCCCTTACACTGCCCCTGCCCCTAAACCTACCCATCACAGGAAACATTCTGCATTTTTACTTTCTCAAAAAAACATCATTTAGTATGTTTTTAAGGCCATTTGAATTATGAGGACATTTGACATGTCCTCATAAACCACATTTATAGTGTAATACCAGTGTAATACCCATGTAGTTATACAAATTTGTGTCCTCATAAACCACATAAACAGGCTCACACACACACACACACACACACACACACACACACACACACACACACACACACACACACACTCACACACACACACACACACACACACACACACACACACACACACACACACACACACATATACAAACAAACAGTAAAAGTACCTACCCGTGTGATATGTGAGCCCAATACAGACAATACATGTAAAATAAATGCAAATAATCTTTTTTTCTTCTCATTATGTATGATGTCTTGATGTGTTTCTTTTGTTCTCCGTTTTTAACCAGTTTGTATGGTTTACTGATTAATTATTTTGGCAACAATCATTAAAAAATAGCATTAAAAATGTAATAACAAATAGTCTCATTCTCTACCATATATACAATTTAATAACATTATCAGCCAGCTATCAACAACTTACGTTGCTCTGGTTTCACCTTATTCCAGTTTAAACAAATTTTTTTTTGGTAATTTACTACACATATTTATTTACATATATCAATATAAATACCCCAAATAAATAGGCCTACAGGAAAATACTGTGGATTATTAAGACTAATTCTCAT